>NC_045554.1:40050414-40197914 GCF_009769535.1 Thamnophis elegans | reverse complement strand
AGCAAATAGCTACCAGATGGCCTTGGTCCCCTCTCTGCCTCCAACACAGAACCTTCGTCCGAGCCTTCCCCAGAATCCAGGACTGGCCCATGTTCCTCCCCAACCTCCTCACCATTCGACTCTGCTGTTAGCTCTGCTGGCCGCTGGCGGGCCACAACCGTGTCCTTTACAGAGCTTGCAACAAATCAGAGAGCGGTAAACTGAGTTCACAGGACTGGGTGTGGCCCTTGATATCATTTTGAAGTATTTCGTGGAATCTCGTCTAAGCATAATTGCCACAAATCAGAGGATGGGAAATATCGTGACCCGTCAAAACTGCACTCGATTAAACCGCGTCTCTGACACCATCAACAGGGCGACAACAGCCAGTGTGGAGAAAGAAGGGTGCTTTAAATAGCGCTTTGAAAGCAAGCCGATTCAACTTAAGGTAAGGGTTAGGTTTAGGGTTAGGTTTAGGGTTAGGTTTAGGGTTAGGTTAAGGTTTAGGTTTAGGTTTAGGTTTAGGTTTAGGTTTAGGTTTAGGGTTAGGGTTAGGGTTAGGTTAAGGGTTAGGTTTAGGGTTAGGGTTAGGGTTAGGGTTAGGGTTAGGTTTATGGTTAGGTTTAGGATTAGGTTTAGGGGGGTTAGGGTTAGGTTTAGGGGTTAATTTTAGGTTTAGGGTTTACAGCGTGCTTCTGTCTCCACGCTGTTGTCGCCCTGTTGATGACATCAGCGACGTGGTTTAGTCGGGCGCGGTTTAGACGAGCGCGGTTTTGTGGTGGAACCGGGAAATAGAAGGCAAACCAAGTTACAATGTAGACTCTTCAATGGAATCAGCATAATGAAAAGCTGCAAAGAAAGATCTATGTAAACTCAAGTGGGGGGGGGGAGATTTCCAAAGATCTTGTTGGCCATGTCCATCAAGTTGATCATTAGATCAGTCCACACCGGCTCTCCATCTTCAAAAGTTAATTGCAGCTTCCAAATGAAAAACCAAGATCAGAGAAAAACCAAGATCAAAGAACCTCTTCTATCTAGCATTGCTGCATCTGAACTTTGCCATCATTAAGTATAGTCTCAGCTATCAAAAGGCTGCCTAACCTTGATACAAAGAAAGACTGACTAAGGGGTTTTGTACAAAGATAGGATGATTAATACATTTATTCAGTCCCGGATCTCCATAATACATTTAAAGCTTAAACCAACAAGTAAACTAGTTTCACAACACAGGTACACTACAAGGTTTCTAGAACAAATATGAATTTAGATCTAAGCATTTTCTTAAAATACCTCCATTAATTGAAGACACTTGTTGGATGAAAATCAAAAGACTGGACCTCAAGACTGGATTACTGTAACACGCTCTACAAGGGGCTGCCCCTGAGAGTGTTCGAAGAGTTCAGTTAGTCCAGAATGCAGCCACGCGAGCGATTGTGGGTGTACCTAGATACACCCACGTTACACCTATCCTCCGCGAGCTGCACTGGCTTCCCTTTGGTCTCTGGAGACGCATCAAGGTGCTAGTCATTACTTTTAAAGCCCTACATGGTATCGGACCTGGCTACCTGAGAGACCGTCTCCTGCCAGTCATCTCCCAGAGACCTATAAGATCGCACAGACTAGGCCTCCTCCGGATTCCATCTGCCGGTCAATGTCGGCTGGCGACTCCACAGGGGAGGGCCTTCTCTGTTGCTGCTCCGGCCCTATGGAACGATCTTCCCGTTGAGATCCGGACCCTTACTACCCTTCCGGCCTTCCGCAAAGCGACTAAGACCTGGCTATTCCGGCAGGCCTGGGGCTGTTGATGTATCCAGCCCCATCTTAAGTTATGAATGTTGTTGAATTTTTAATGTTGTTTTTTATTTTTATTTTTTGTATGTCCCCCACTCCCTTTTTTGTACCTGTAAGCCGCCCTGAGTCTCTTTGAGAGTGGGCGGCATACAAATAAAATAAATAAATAAATAAATAAATAAATAAATAAAACCCCTTCAAGGAAAAACAAAATCCAGTTGCCTTTTGAAAAACCACCTTGGGGACAACCATGAGCTGGATGACTGAGAATCTCCATAGACATTCCCACTAAAAGCATGTTCTGCTATTTTGTTATCTCAAAAACACTATCAAAGAGAATATCAAAGCACCCCGCCACTGAGAAAAATAAAATAAATAAAAACTGTTAGGTTGGGGAGAATATCTAGAGGTTCCACAGATTAAATCCCGCAATAGCAGTTAGACTTATATACTGCTTCATAGGGCTTTCAGCCCTCTCTAAGCGGTTTACAGAGTCAGCATATTGCCCCCAACAATCCGGGTCCTCATTTTACCCACCTCAGAAGGATGGAAGGCTGAGTCAACCCTGAGCCGGTGAGATTTGAACAGCCGAACTGCAGAACTGCAGTCAGCAAAGATCAACAAAGAGTGTTTTGATGGGACTTTCAATTGCATAGAATTCTTTTCCAAGAGACTTCTTCAAAAATTGTGTTATGGAGGCCTTCAGTAATTGTCTATAATGTATGGTTCTATAAAGGTATTTCACCTTGCAAACCTTGTAGGATTTATTATTGGAAATTGGATCGGGTACTTTCATATTATGTCATGATTTTGTTTTATTAGGTGTTTTTTATGTCCTCAAGAGGATAATTTAATGGAACTTATATGTGTTGCTTTGCTGTTCGGAGGGGCCAGTGAAGTACTTGGCCCTTGTCCAGGAAAATCTGGCCATGAAAAGTTCCACTGAAATGGGATATGAATGAGTTGGGACTAAGTTCACATACAGATTATGTTCAAATAGTGCATACCTTCCCACCAGTGTTCTGACCTAGACTTCCCAAGAGCATGAAGCAAACTCCTGGTCCCAACAAACACCCCTTTTATTAATTTACTGTGAATTCTGCTCATTCACATATCACAAAGACATTTGAGGGAGGATTTACATTCACAGATCTTATTTGGCTTGGAGAGCTGCCAGGCTGATATCTGCAAAACTTGGCAAGGAGTCTCGGAGAGTCATGAACCAATTAAGTGAACTAATTGTCTCCTGCAAATTCTACTCCCCTTCGCTCCTCTTTTATTTCCTCTGGGAGGGGCCATTCATTGTCCACCTGAGGCCTTACTCCCAAGTAGACCCCTGTTCTTTAGTTGTTGTCTTCATCTGGCAACTCTGTGCATGCGCACACTGGGAACAGATTCCAGCTGTTCGTCTGCCTCACTGATGTCTGACTCAGCCGATAACTGGCAAACGGTTCTGGCCCCCTCTCTGCCTCCGACACAGAGCCCTCATCAGAGCCTTCCCCAGATTCCAGGACTGGCCCATGTTCCTCCCCAACCTCCTCACTGTGTGAATCAGCTGCCAGCTCTGCTGGCCGCTGGTGGCCACAACAACCAGGATGTTTAGTATTAGGTAAGGATTTTTTAAAAAATGTTCAGAACTTGTGTGTATTATTTTATGACTTAGCAAGGGTGGGGGGAAGAGTTTCTGTTCCATGAAGTGCTTAAATCATTTTGCTTTCAATATTTCTAGTCCTACCAGATGCATTATGATGCTGAAGTGTTTTACAATAGATTTAGGATGTCATGGTTAATGCTAGCCAATATCTCCTGTGGGTTAAGATAATAAGTTATGATGGTGTGCACAGTAACAAAAGACAACATTGTATGCTGGCTGTTATGACTTCTTGTAAAGCTTTAGAAAAACAACAACAGGCATAGTGTGTTGGTAAGGCCCGAAGCTGCTTTAAAAAAAATATCAAAGCAAAAGTATTTTCTGGTTGGAAGGTTTCTTATAATTAACTCAAACATCTTATTTCAAATCCACCTTGGCCTTAGTTTATGTGGAAATTTCCAAATAAATAAATGAAACTTTTGTTGTTTGTTCCAAAAGTATTTTTAAAATCTTAAACTTGTTTTTTCCAAACTACGTTTGCTAAGGATGGAAGGAAAGTCACTTGGCGTTTTCATGTGATTAGATAATAGCTAATATGTAAACTATGAGTAATTGCCAAAAGGAATTGAAAGGAATTGCCCTTTTCAGTTTAAGCAAGATAGATGCTCCCTCATCTCCCAGAGCTCTAAACCCACTAAAGGTCCCTATCTTGCAGTCTCCTTGTGAGGATCAAGTGCCTGCAGCACTTTTAGGTGATCTCAAGTGCTTCTCTGTATCCAGAGAAGAATTATGAAGGAGCTCTGCATGTCAGCTCTTCATTTCACCATTTTTAGTGGCTGTTTCTCTGAGCCTCCTCCCCCCCACAAAAAAAAATCTGAATGAAGGTGGTCAGTAAGTTCTGAGCCAGGACAAAGTTGAAGGCTGCCTTTCATTCTGTAAGATTTTTTGGGGTGAGTGGGAGGGGTTGGTTCCTTCAAGTTAGGGTTTACTTGAATGGAGCCATTCATCATCATTGGCCTCCATCAGTCTCAAAAGGCTATGGTATCATGCTCTGGAAAGAGGTCAAAGCTGGAGTGTCCTTTCCAAAACATGGGGCCTGGGTAGATTAATATGGAGGATAGACAGTTACCCAAGCAGCAGGTCCCTCCCTCTCCACATCACTGAAATAGTCGAATGGAATGGCAGAGCCGATACAATTGGTTCCAGCTGCATTGCAGGAGTTGCCAGAACGTGGTTGTATGCAGTCACGAACTGCTTCCAGGACTCCGGCTCCGGAATTTGCCTCGAGATTGACTCCTGAAGCCTTTTCCAGTAGTGGATATAGCCACATGGCAATGGAGGATTGTAACCAGAATTTCCCTTCTCCTAGAAGATGGTTCTGCCACTTTATCTACCATTGGGGCATAAAGCTCTCTTCCGCCTTCAAAACCGTTGACCGTCTTCTCCTGTAACCGTGGAAAGTGGCCCTTACGAGGTGCTACAGCAGGGCCAGGTGGTGTTACTCCTCCCATCACTCACCCTTTGTCCTAGCTTGTGAGAGGCAGAGCCTGGCTTCCCAAACGTTGGGCCCAGAATGGCGGGTTTGAACGGAGCCAAAGATATAGAATTCAGGACCACGGACAGCAACTCTGGAGCTAATTTGCAGTGGTGTTTCTCCACTTGAATTGTTAAAATGTTCACACTGAATTGTTCTAAGTTCAAAAACCTCTCCATGTCAGGCTCAAAATTTGAATTTGAAAGAGATCTTTTGAGGTTGAAGCACTTCTATTCAGGTCAGCCTGTTTTTGACTCAGAAGGAAGTATTTTATATCTAAAGCGGGGTGCTTTGAGGTAGAAATGGCTTGAACACATCTATTTTTCCAGGAGGGGGAAAAAAGGATTTTATGGTCAAATCAGGACAGGACTGCTGGACTTCCCATCCCCTCAAGTAATATCACTAACTTCTAACTCTAAAAGTGGGAAAGGCGATAAGCAGATCATACAGTGCAGTGCGGCCCATGGGTATTCATTGAAGGTGCATGGAGTGAGCCTCTTTAAATCGTTCCTTGGAATGTACCTGTCCCTGAACATCTTGGAGGACAGGTGGAACATCCACATGATAAATAAATAAATATGATGAGCTTTTCAATACGAAGCTGAAGAACAGCTTGTTATCATTGTTTTGCTGAGTAATGGTAGCTACTAATGGGACCTTTGGATAGTTGCAGTTGTTCTCAGGTCTCCTGCTACTTATCCTGGAGTCAACCTGCTGTCTGAATTGCCAAAGGTTTGTTCATAAGATATCACTCAAGCAACTGCATCATTAAACAAACGTGAATGTTCAGAGGCTTCTTTATGCAATTATACTTTGCCTTTTCCTGGGGAAAAAAACACAGTCTCAAAGAAGTCTTTGAGTTCTGTGCTTTTCACTGCATATTTTGCAAGGGCTGACACATATACAGTACTGTTCTGACCCACCCACCCCTCGGCCCACACCAAAGCACTCTGAGCCAAAGATACTTTACGGAATTTATTCACAGACAGACAGGTCCTTGGCAGCAAACCAGCAAAGTCAGGCCTTGGCAGCAATCCAGCACAGATAAGCCTTGGCAGCAATCCAGCCTGCCAAGCTAACACCACAGTTCTCCAACATTAGTTAATGCATTGACTTCTGCAAAAGGGGCGTGTGCACAAGCATTCCTTTTATAGTCTGGAGAGGAGCCTAATTACCACCAACTGAGTGCAGTTACCTCCTGTAACTGCGTAACTGTTCTTTATGCCTATTAGCTCTCCGGTGCCGGGCATCTAGGAACAACTCCCTTGTCTCCTCCCCACTGCTGATGTCCAGATCACACTCCCTTGTCTCCTCCCCACTGGTCCAAGGCTCAGGCGCCTCCTGGTGGCTAACCAGCCTCTCTGCGCCCTACTCAGTGTCGGAAATGTGTCCAGGGTCCTCCACATCTTCCAAAGCTGACTGATAGGGCCCCTCGCTGTCGGAGTCTGGTGGCAGCTCCAACGGCTCCTGCTGGGCCATAACACAGTACTAGCCAATAATCCGGCATTGCCCAGGTATTTATTTATAGGGGGAAAATGTCTGGACCAAATGTAATGTCTAATGTTGGATTTTCCCCCATACCAGAGGGAGCCCCCTTGTGGAGTACTGTGAAGCCATTACCATGGCAACTCCACTGCACTGTACAGTACAAGCCATTTGAAGCCACAACAGGCTATATCTTAACAGAATACACATCCCGAGGGGTGTTAGGGGTGTTTTACCCCCACAGAATATTTTTCCAGAGAGTAAGTCATCTGTGTACCAAGTTTGGTTGAAATTTCTGGAGGCGTTCCAGAGTTATGATGGAACTTATCTTCAATAGAAAATGTCTGAAAACTGCACATGGAGATTTGGCCTATGATGCATGTTCCAAACATGATTGGTTTTGACCGACTGTAGAAAAACTGTGACATTTCGAGGGCTTAGCAGTGACCATAATCAAACCATCATTCTTAGGAGCACCACATAAGACTTGTGATTTCGGATTCCTGTTCGCATTTTTCATTTACTCAAGGCGTTCCAGAGTTATGCTGGAACACACACATACACACACACAGAACAGCACACACACACACACACACACACACACATTTGTACAGCTATCATGTAAGGCAGAGTTACATTACATATCTGGGGCAGATCGCTATCTTCAACATCATGAAATGGCAAGAACATTGCTTGATATTAGAATAGAAGGGTCATCATCAGCTTTCTGCTCATGGCCCAATTATTCTACTCGTTGACCTCAATTACCCCAACATTTAGGATTTTATAATTCTGAAGACCAGCCCGACCTCCAGGCATACCTCATGTGAATGAATTAAAATAGCACCGAATTCTTACAAATAGACTTGGTCCCTGCTATTAAAGAAATTCATATGGAAGACAACTCCATTGTTTCTTAAACAATAGGCCAGTTTATTCCACCTGACATTCAGGTTCATCTCGTCAATTTCTTTTACTTCCTTGCTATAGTTCTGTTGAGCTTAATCTCTTGATATTCGAACCACATCCAATGGTGTCTAAGAAGGACCAAATGCGTCTTTCATATCTAGCAGGGGGTCTTTTCATTGCACAGAGTATGAACTGGAGCCCAAAGACACCAGTCAACCCTTGGACTCATTTTCTGTGACTCCTGGAATCACCTCTGATTACAAAAGCTAAAAACTTGGGTCAAAATTTTCAGTACTGAGTTGGGGGAAAAAAGATTGCAAATCCTAAAAGAGGCTTTGCATTTAATTTTTTTAAAAAAATAATAATCTGAAAATCACCCCCAATTTCCATTAAAATTCAACAATAGCCCTCAGTGATGAAATTAAAAAATTAACACATTCTCAGTCCTAACAATATTGCTTCTTGAAAAATAAGATGTGGTTGTAGCTAGCTGGTCGGATTTTGGACTTTTGATATTTCTTGCTTGTCAAATCAAATCAACCCATTTGACTTGTTCTGAATTATCCTGGATTTCCAGGATGTTTCTGATCATTCATTGTCCTTCCTCTGAAGATTTTAGGTCCTTTGATTCATGGCTACAGTCTGAAAGCAACTGTCAGACCTGCCCCAGTCAGATCCCTTAGGAAAGAAAGACCCTCGACTCCCATTTGATAGAAGCGATAGGTTCTTTTACTAAAAAATGCTGGCTGCAGAAAAGTCAGGCTAGAACTGAATCAAAATAATACAGTTTCCCCACATCCCAGGCCTCCCCCCATGAACAGTCCATCTTCAGCCAATACGAGTCCACCTAGGTGTTTTGAGAAAGCTGATGTGTTTAGGGTAATTCACAAACTTTCTCAGGGTGCACGGCCTTGGCTACTGACACAAATTGGTTTCAAGCTCTTCTGCTCTTCAACAAGTTGTCTTTCCTCCCATCCCAACTTCTCATCATGTACACAGGCAGTTTGATTGCCTATTTGTTCCCCTCTGCCATGTTCCCCTTCTCCCCCTTAGCCTTTGTTGGCAGGATCCATGGCAGAACTTTCCCCTCCCCCTCTCCATATGGTTGAGATATGGCTTCATCTCAAACTCAGATCCATTCACATCAGCTATGATTGTACCATCTTACAGGACCTCGCAAGGTAGAAGTCCATTAAAAGCTGCCTGGAATAACACATGTAAGAAAAGGAGGCTCAAAGAGGCAATCAGTAATGGAAAATAAAATTGTTAAGCAACATTCTCTCCCTTTTCTAAATTATGAATATTCATAAGTCTAAATGAAGTATGGACTCAGTTAATAGCACAGCATGGAATGTTAAACCAGAAGCAATTTGACACCTGTTTTGCTTCTGTGAGAATATTAAGGAGCTTTATCTTAAATAGCAGAGGCGTCATTTTTCTTTCTCATGCAAATACTGATTAGTTATTTATTGTCCACCTGTTGAAATAATCCCCGCCCTTGTCGGTTATGTTTTACAAGCATGCTGAATGGCTCTCCATTCATCCAAACAGAAAACCATTCTAGGTTTCCTTTCAGAAGTAACTTTGCCTAATAAATTATGTTTCTTTTTCTTTTTTTCTTTTTAAAAATCGTTTTGTAGAGGAAATATAGCCTTCAGCGTTACTTCCTGGGGTAGGATGTCAAAGTTTCAACAACCAATTCGAAAGGATTGTGAAAAATGAGGGAGAAGAAAGAGGGGAAAGAAGGAGGCATAAATATTAAGCCGAATAACAGGTGGTCGATATTCAACCTTGTGGGAAGCTTAGATTTTGAGTAGGGTTCTGTTTCTCTGGTAAGGAAGGAGTAAGGGGGGTGGTTTAAATCAGTGATCACCAACTGGTGGTCCATGAGAAAATTTTGGTGGTCGACAGACAAATTATTTGCATTTTTATATTGAATTAAATACCATTTATCTTTTTTAAAAACAAATCATATTAGCCAAAGATGCCTTTTAAAAAACAAGTTTACATCATATTCTTATGCATGCCAGTGCTGTGTGAGAGGTAATTTAAGGTGGTTCTGACAAGTGCCATCAGCATCTTCATATCCGGTCACATGGGCGGCAAGCCACTCCCATCCAGTCACATGGGTGGCAAGCCACTCCCACAAAGGAGGCCACACCCACAGAGTAGGTTCGAACAATTTTTGAAACCCACCACTGGGATGGACCCAGTTTCATTGGAGCATCAAGACTGTTACAGCCATGATGGGTTCACTGTTGGAAGTTCTGAAGACCATTTATGGAATCACCAGCATGATGGCACATAATCAATTAATTAATCTACCCTGCTTTTATTGGGTTGCATTTGATTTCTAATCTGTTTCAATTAGTTGGGTTAGCTAGGTACCTTGCTTTATTTGAATCCATCCAAATTCACTCAAATATTGAAGCCTCAGAGCAGAGAAGAGGGGGGGAAATAAATCCTAACTCAGCTCCTGGTGATATAGTGATGAAATATAATTGCACCTATGGAAGGAAATAGCATGCTAGAGGAGAGGGAGAGAGAGAGAGAGAAGGGTGGTGGAGGAGGAAATCAGTTTCCCCTTCTGATAAATTAGCTATGTGTTAAGACACACCTTCAGCAGCACCTGGAAGTGCTAAAAGAGCAAGCTTCGGTCTGCTTGCTGTTCTTAAAAATACAACGCAAGCTGACACAGCCATCAGATGATGGTGAAAATTCGCAAGATTACACCTATGGAAGGAAGTTTTGAATTCGGGAGGCGAAGATGACCTTGATGAATGTAACTTTTCTATGTGCAGCATTAGAGTTTTCTTCTCCGTTCTTGAAAGCTTGCAGAACTTTTAGGAAGTGGAGGAAAAATAGAACATTTGAATATGCCAAGAAAGGGAAGGAGTGCTCTGTTTTGAGTAGTGTCAGTTGTAGGAACGTTTAAGCTCTGGAATTTACTCACGACCAAAAGAATAAGATAGATTAGCCCCAAGTCTACCTGGAACTAATATCCTGTTCATCACAAAGCCAAGAGAATGTGGCTTCAGAATGTGAAAATGAGCTTTGCCTGTGCAAAAATCCAAAGACTTTTGGTTGAAGAGAGACTAACCAAGCCAGAGGGAGGAGTCAAATGGGGAATTAGTCTGGAATCCCTATGTGGGCACAAGAAGGCACAGGCTGACATCAACTTGAATGCCTTTGAACCTTATCTAGACTTACCCTGCAGAGATGATATTCTGCAGTTCGCCCCGGTTCAGGTGAACCAGTAGTGGTGGCGGCGGGAGGCTCATTCCACCTGCCCAGATGTCATCACAGATGCTCTGCACATATGTGTGCACAGAAGCGTCATGCATGAGCGTGCTCCCAGTTCCGAATCGGTAGCCTGGGAAGATTCCTGGGTGATAGGTTTGAGCAATAAAGCAGTTAATTGAAGCCTTCCTGTGTAGATCTGGTTGTTCACACCTGACAATCTTGGCCTCAATGGGCTCTTTCTAGATAATCGAATGGAGTGGATAGCGCCTCAGTGATAGATTTGAAAGTTTGGCTACAATTTTCAATATTGAGCTAATATTTATTTCAGTGATAGAAAGTGGTTTGTTCATGGTGCAATAACAATAGCATTGAGACTTATCTATCATTCCATAGTGCTTTGCCGCACTCTCTGAATGGTTTACAATGTCAGCATACTGCCTCCAACAATCTGGGTTCCCATTTTACTACCCTTGGAAGGATGGAAGGCTGAGTCAACCTCGAGGCCCCATTTGAATCAAACTCCAGGCTGAGGGCAAAGTTAGCTCACAATACTGCATTCTAGCCACTGCACTACCACAGCTCTTCTCTTGTAATGTCCCATGTTTTTCAGTTCCTTAGCATCACCATTTATGGGTAACCTTGTGAAGACTTTCAACCGATTCAGAAATTGTTTTGAAGCACTAGCATTGTCCAATCCCCACTTTACCCCACCCAAGGTTCATTTTATTCTTTCTGTATTTGTTCCCTTAACTGGAAACTTTGACAGACTTGTAAAAACCAAGATCTCCTGTGACTTGACTCATGCGTACAACTTGTTGAAAACAAGACTTTTTCCAAGCACCATTAGATTCGAAATATTCATGCACGTTTGCCATTTGGACCAAATCTCTAGAAAAGAAAAGCTGTTAGAGTAGTTGGTGAATTAGCAACCGTAAAAAAAATTGGCTCAATAAATCAATAAATTTGAATAATAGGCAGAAAGCAGCATCCAGACATTCGAGAATGGCACTGCCCATGTTTGGCTTAGAAGCTGAAGATCAAAAGTACACATTAATCTGCATATCTGCAAAAATGTTTCCTCATTAAATGATCAATCCATTAAAAACCTATTTTTGCTTGCCAATAAGAGAGAAAAACAGGAAAGTATTTCCCGAATGTGAATTTCATAACCTGAGCATCGTTGGATGGGAATCAGAGGTGGGTTCCTACCAGTTCGCACCTATTCGGTAGAACCGGTTCATCAAATCTACCGAACCGGTTAGAAGAGGTTCCACCAGTGGACCTGGAAAGCAGGCCACACCTACAGAAGAGGTTCCAAAATTTTTTGAATCCCACCACTGGTCCTTGGACATGATTATTCTACACTATCATGCTCATATTTATAAAACTCAGTGCCTCTGTGAAAGGTAAGGATGACTACTGCGCTTGTGGTGCAATCAGAACATTGCGTGTGTTGAAGTTGTTTTAACGCAAACCAAAGATGCCTTTTAAAAAACAAGTTTACATCATATTCTTATGCACGCCAGTGCTGTGTGTGAGGTAATTTAAGGTGGTTCTGACAAGTGTCGTCGGCATCTTCATATCTGGTCACATGGGCGGTAAGCCACTCCCATCCAGTCACATGAGTGGCAAGCCACTCCCACAAAGGAGGCCACACCCACAGAGTAGGTTCGAACAATTTTTGAAACCCGCCACTGATAGGAATCTCTTCCTCTAGTCTCCATCCAACTAGCTTCTGATGTGGGAAGCAAGTCCATGAAGAAGTTAACCAAAGATAAGTTCAAATGAAAGAAAGTTAAAAAAAAAGGTGTGTGACTTTTCTACTCGCTACCAGAAATAAAATGGCTGCTTAACTCTGGGATCCAAATGTGTTTTTGTTTTTTGTTTTTAAAAAAACTGAAATTAAAATCTCCTTCGCCCAGTACTTTACAACTTTAAGGGAAAATCAAACCTACATTTGCCTGCATTGGCATAATTTTGGAGAAGTTCCTAACTCGCTGCCTTTGGATGCTTACCCAAGTATTAAATAACTTGACACACAACAGCTACCAATGAATCTTGGAATAGAAAAACAAGGCAAGTCCATCCTCTTGTATTCAAACACAGAGATTACACGCAGATTAAACAAAGTCTTCATTTCACATTCCGAGGTCCTGTGTTTGTTTATAAAAATCCCCTTTCTCTCTCGGGCTCAGCTCGGCAAGACACCATCTCAAAAACCCAGAAGATGGTCTTGCCACTTCTTAAATCACTGTCAGTCCATAACCACGTGTTTTAGTTTTAACCTATGAAGGATACGCATCACTCAGCATTTATCTTCAGGAGCCAAAGAGAGATAAAAACCCTCTGCCGTGATTTCTGAACAGCATCAGGATGGCAAAAACGCTGCTTTTATTATCATGGTTTATTTGACATGCTATTGTAAAAGCCATGAGAAATGAGCCTAATTCCGGCTAATTAGCAGGAGAGCATTAGCTAAGAATAGAACCCCCGGAATATAAATAAGCAAGTTATAAATCCTTGACAGCTCTGGTAATAGGTTATACATTCTTCACCAAAGAATAGGATGCATTGTTTTCAAGTACACAGAATGCTCCTTTGTTTTAGTCCGTGTGTACAGACTGTTATAGGAATGAAAACTCTGTCATTTTGTGTGGGGGATAAATACTCTGTAAATGTCATAATGCAATTATCCATTCAAAACCTGGGAACAAAAACCAAAGCTGATCATCAAAATATAGTCATGTGTTAAAATAAAATGCATTATGCAGTTGTACCTTGGTACCTGGCCATTGGTTCTGGGATGTGTGATGAGTATTAAAGAGGACGAATCCCAAACAAACCAGGTGACTTATCATGTGACCCTTTGTTTCCGATGGGAAGAACTTTTCTGTCTGTCTCTTTTCATAAGTCAGCAACTTTCCCAGCTGTCCAACTTAGGTTAGGTTTAGGTTTATTCGATTTATATGCCGCCCTTCTCCCAAGCACTCAGGGCGGTGTACAACATTAAAAGAGACACCTAATACAAAAGTTAAAAAAATAATTAAATAGAATATCCCAAACCCAATTAAAATTGACAATGACATTTTTTAAAAACAATTCAAATTAAAATTAACAGTAATCAATAATTTGTTTTGTTTTGTTCAGGCCAGGCTGGCTTGCTGGAAAAGGAAGGACTGGAGGTCGGGGATTATACAAAGCTCCGGGGGGAGCTCATTCCAGAGGGAAGGCGCTCCCACAGAGAAGGCTCTCCTCCTGGGGGTCACTAGCCGACACTGTGTGGCCAACGGCACCCTGAGGAGGCCAACTCTATGGGATCGCACTGGACGATGGGAGGCTACCGGTGGCAGTAGGTGGTCTCGCAGGTACCCTGGTCCTAAGCCATGGAGCACTTTAAAGGTCATAATTAGTACCTTGAATCGCACCCGGAAGACAACCGGCAACCAGTGCAGGCTGCCTAAAAGAGGTGTAACATGGGAGTACCTGGATGAACTTCCTGTCCTTTCTCACATCCGTCTCCCTCTTCCTACAGTAACACGTTGAGTACTAAACAAATGCCGATTACTGGGACAACATTTTCATATCAAAATGTGTTGAGTATCAAATTTGACGGGTTTTCAAGGATATTTAGATGAAATTGCTATAAAGTGTGAGTGCTATTAGAAATTGGCATTTATATGTGTACAACTCACTTCTGAACCTTAAAACAATTGAAAATGATACCTACCTGAAGCTAACAGAATTCAGTTCAGGGAAAACGCGAAACAGAAAGAAACCTAAACTCATAAATACATTCGTTTTTCTTTGAAGGCAATTCTATACATGGTTTCTTCCACCTTCTACTGCCTGAAATGGGTTATGTCTTTTTTTTAAAAAAAAAAAATACCTTTTTCTTCAAGCTGACTTAATTTCAAAGATGCCAGAATTAATTAAATAATCTTTTCATATTACAAGGAAAAAAGGAAGATCCAGTAAGATACAGATTCAGAGTTGGGGATTAGTTTCAGTACTTCTCTTGACTTACTGCCACAATGTTTTTTGTAAATCCACTTAAACTCAGTAGTGTAAATCCACTTAAGTGCAGTAGTAATCTTGGCTACAACTACCGGAGCTGATCAGTTTAAGGACTGGTTTTAAGCAGTCTGTTTTGTTTCAGATACACCCACCTTCTATTCAGCCCATACATGGTTCTAATCCATTTCATAAAATCTACTCAAGCATAGCTCATCCCCATGGAGTGAACTAATCAAGTATGGTCTCATTGTAGCTGCTTTATTTTAGTATTTCTCCTAGTGACTGCTTCCCATCCATCCTTTCTTCTCCTTCTTCATCCCCACAGATGGCAAGACACCCATTCTATATTATCTCAAACAATTTCAGTGGGTGCACTTTTTCTTTCTCCAATTAACTGTGCCTCTTGGCTCTCTATTTTGACAGCTGTTCCTGTCTAACTAGCTGGCTAGGTAAAACACACACACACACACACACACACACACCTCCTCCGTGTTTGTCTGCCCTCACCTGATTCTGTGTTCAGCCTGCAGCAAAACAGTGTGGTCTCTTTCTTAATCATGTAAAATGAGTGGATAGTATGCCTTCCACACTTCGCACAAAGGTGGCCCTCCGTTTGTGTCCAGAATCCATAGCTTAAACCACTGTGTTCTGAAAACTGATGTTGATCTTTAGAACTTGCTTCTTTTAACAGCTCTCTGTATGCTGGATCAATGACTTCACATGCCTTAAGGCAGGGCTGGAGAAATTTCAGCTGTTCCCTTGGAGAAGGCTAATGGATGATGGATTCCAATAACATCAAGACTATCTGAAAAGCAAATAATGGGACTGGGAATTTTGGAACCACTGCCCTAGAAATTTTATAACTATCTCTGGGTGTGATATCAAGATTCCAAGATGGAAATAGCATTTAGACTTATATACCGCTTCATAATGCTTTACAGTATTCTCTAAGCAGTTTGCAGAGTTAGCATATTTTCCCCAACAATCTGGGTCCTCATTTTTCCAGCCTTGGAAGGATGGAAGGCTGAGTCAACCTTGAACCAGTCAGAATCAAACTCCTGACAGAGGGCAGAGTTAGCCTGCAATATTACAACCTAACTATGGCTCCTAGACTGTTAGAATATATTTTGTTTAATTTAACTAATGGGTGTTGAACCAGTATATTTGTGTCAGTGTATTTGTGTCAGTGTATGTTCAATAGCAAATAATAGTTTGTTTGATTGATTGATTATATGCCGTCAAGTTGTTATCAACTCTTAGCAGCCACATAAGATAGATTTTCACTATGACAATCCTAGCTTGGTCCTTCTAGTCTTCCAATGGTGAACCATTATTAGTGTAACTATGGTAAGTCCATCCACCTTGATGCTGGTCGTCATCTTTTCAGAATTAGAGCCTCCTTCCCCTCCAGGTGTTCACATACTATGTCCAAAATAGGAGAATTTGAGTACGCCATAGCATAGTAATAATGAGTAGATTTTGCCCCACATTTGTATGAATGGATGTCTGTATATGGAAAATGGAATGTATCAGATTGTTCAAAGCAGAATGAAAGGCAGAAATCTTTTCTGGGGAAAACTAACAGCTTGATGAGACCGAATAAGATACCACGAGACAACTGCTCAAATGGTTCCCATGTGAACTGGATAAGACACAGAGCTCTGATGGAAACAATATCAGGATTTGTGAAGTGCCAGAATGAGATTAGCCAAATTTCTTGGATGAGAACCAAAATGTCTTCAAGGAAAAACAAAGAAAGTCCAGTTGCCTTTTGAAAAAAAAAACATCTTTGGGACAACCATGACCTGGATGACTGAGAATCTCCATAGGGATTAGTCAAGCTTGTTGCAAGGTATAGACATATATGGGGAAACCAATCCTTGTCTATGCTTTCTTCTGAAACTCAAACCTATCCCAACCAGCCAAGTTAGGAAGGTATGCATGGGAATATAAATGTGTGAATTAGAAGGGATTTTTTTCTCTTGTTGTTCAAAACAATAAAAAATAAATAAACTTGCATTGTATGCCATGCTTCTAGATAAATACGAATATTTAGCACCGGCTCTTAAAGTGGTAAGTCCAGACTTTTGATGAGCCATGCTATTTCCCTTTTTTTGGATGGCAGTGTTGCTCAGATATTATTTATTGTTAAGGCATTTGCCATGGGATTCCATTTATCTTCTTTCTTATAAAACCTGACCTTGCTCGCTTTTGTTTGAGATAGTCAGGCTATCTGCTAATATTTTCATTCCAAAGAAAATTGGAGGAGGAGGAGGAGGAGGAGGGGGAGGAGGATAAAATAGAGAGGTAAAGAAGAGAGGATCGGCCCTGCTGTAGCAAGAAATTACAGGAATCAAACAAGATCCACAGATACCGTCAAGTCCTGATGGAAATTAAACACTCCGTACATAAGAGATGAACAACTTTCTACCAAGTTCAATCTGACTCCATTTCCCATGTTTCAGCCTGTGGTTTTCCCCTGTCTCGTTAATGAATCCAGTTCGTTCTTTTAAAAAAAATTATTCCCAAAAAAGATTTGCTTGTATTTTCATACCTATTTTACCTCATAGACAATGGATCCAGAGACAACAAAGTAAGGAAGTGAGGAGATTGTAAGCTTTATTATTAACTTTAGCAGGCAGATTTACCTCATAGATAATACATGGATGAATCAGGCAATGTTGAAAGGGTGGCCTCTAAATTTAATTAATAAATAAATGCCCAAGTGTCTGACAATGAGTTCTTTGAGGACCCAGAGACAATAAATACAGAAGGAAATAAGGAAACTGCAAGCTTTATTACTAACTTTAGCAGGCAGATTTACCTCATAGATAATACATGGATGAATCAGGCAATGTTGAAAGGGTGGCCTCTAAATTTAATTAATAAATAAATGCCCAAGTGTCTGACAATGAGTTCTTTGAGGACCCAGAGACAATAAATACAGAAGGAAGTAAGGAAACTGCAAGCTTTATTACTAACTTTAGCAAGCAGATTTACCTCATAGATAATACATGGATGAATCAGGCAATGTTGAAAGGGTGGCCTCTAAATTTAATTAATAAATAAATGCCCAAGTGTCTGACAATGAGTTCTTTGAGGACCCAGAGATAATAAATACAGAAGGAAGTAAGGAGACTGCAAGCTTTATTACTAACTTTAGCAAGCAGATTTACCTCATAGATAATACATGGATGACAGTTTTCCAAATAGGTAAGCACTTGTCGGTAGATTTTCTTAAAATAGTACATTGTTCTCCAAAGCTTCCATCGACATTCACATTTTTCTCTCTCTCTCTACACTTTTATTCAGTTTTGCTAATGAAGCATTTTTTTTTCCTTTGGAGAAGACGTTCACATTCTGTTCCCTAAGCAAAACATTAACATCTTCCTGTTAGTGTTCCCAGCTGGTGTTCCAGCTGCCTTGCTGTTTCAAATATTGGAGATAATGCTCTTCATAACTAGTATCTATCGGTGGTTTTATCCTCAGTGAATACTATTTTAAAGATTTCCAAGTTGGCCGTTATCCTTCCCTGGGAGGATATTCTGTACTGGAGAATACTTCTCTGTGTTGCATTGATTCCAGAGTCTTATACAGTAAGAAAGCTCATCTCCGAGAGTTGGGCAATGTTGCTTCCACAGTGACAGGATGGCCTCTACATTTAATAAATAAATAAATGGCCAGTGGGTTCTTTGAGGACCCAGAGACAATAAATACACAAGGAAGTAAGGAGATTGTAAGCTTTATTATTAACTTTAGCAGGCAGATTTAAATAGAAACACGAAAGAATAACTTACTGAGTCAAATCATCACAAATCTTTGTTTGGCAGTTCCAGGGGGACAACAGAGAGACCCCAAAACAGCTAAGGGGTGGTAGTGAATTTTATTTGTATGTTTGGGTATTTTATTCTGAGAAGTTTCCAAATTTGACGTCTTTATTAAACAGAAAGGAAGAACAGGTATAATAATGCAGAGGGATTGGTCCATTCTTAGCAAGTAGGGGATTCAAACTGTGGTTAAGATGAGTTGTCAGTTGATGTAACTGAACACAGAACTCTAGACCTATGATGGTGAACTTATGGCATGCGTGCCCGAAGTGGCACGCGGAGCCATGTCACCTGGCATGTGCTGCATCGCCCGTTCTTCTTCTGGGTTCCTGGTGTGCATGCGTGCACAATGATCAGCTTGATGAACATGTATGTGGCAGTGCTTGAAACTAGAACGTTTTGTGGCGTGACCAATGCACACCGGCCAGTTGATCATTATCTGTGCATCCGTTTCAGTAACCGGAAGACAACGTGGCTGGTGTGCATGCATGTGCCAGAAACCGGAAGTTCATTTCCCGGCACGTGCATGCCCATGTATCCCCCTTTGCAGATCCTCTTCCGGGTTGCAGCCCAGACACGCATGCATGCACGGGCTCCCTTTTTGGCACTCGGTGCCAACAAGGTTCACCATCCGTGTTCTAGACCCTTGGATCCTTGCAAGTGTTTGTTTGTTTATGTATTTATTTATTTATTTGTTTGTTTGTTTATTTATTAGACTTATATACCGCTTCATAGGGCTTTCAGCCCTCTCTACAAATTTTTTAGCAAATTGAGTCAGCAACTTGCCCCCACAGTCCGGGTCCTCATTTCACCCACCTCAGAAGGATGGAAGCTGAGTCGACCTTGAGCCGGTGAGATTTGAACTGCTGAACTGCAGATCAGTCAGCTAAAGTGACCTGCAGTACTGCACCCTAACCACTGCGCCACCTCGGCTCTCACGTACGTAGCAATAAGCTTCCAGAGACACTCGACAGTGAGATGAGCCGCATATAAATTTAATAAATAAGTAGATTTTAAGAGGGCATCTCATTTTTCAAGGCACGAGACTAGCCATACTTTAAAAGGTATCTTTTGAGACTCCGATATCCACAGCTTCCGAACGGCATTTCAGCTTTTTAGGCTTTAATTATTTGTCAAACCATGTTAATGAATTAAATATCCACTTTATAGAGATACATTGATCATCACCAGACAGGAGAGATCTCAAACCATAAATCAAATGAAAGAAAGGTGGCTTATTCAGGTTAATCCTAGTTAAACCAGCTAAATTTTTCATCCTATCCCAGCGGCCTTTTTTTTTTTTAACAAAACAGCAGACGGTGGGATGTGAGTTGAATATAATGAGAATAGATTTCATTATTGGTTGAATCCATTCATGAAGAGGGTTGCTAAAAGAAGGCGGGGAGGAAAGAAGAAAACACCCTGCAGTAAACAGGAGAAATAGTTTCAGGTTTTGCCTTAAATATCTCTCTGATATGCAGTCTCCCACTGAGCAAATCAACTCTTTAAGACTGTTTAGCAAAACCAGCCAATTCCAGTTAACCAAAACAGTGATTAAAATGCAGCACCACACTTCCCAATGCTATCTGACTGCTCGAGGTTATGATGGAGTTGGAAATGCTACAAACTGGTAAACCGCTAGAGGGGCAAAAGGAAACGATTTAAAAACACACGCACCCCTATATGGCTTGAAATATCGTAACTTTTACTTCTACCGTGAGACCAAATGAATTCCCGATTTAATTGCAATGGGGGGGGAAGACTTGTTAATGGCCAATGAAATTCAGCAAGGTCACTTGAATGTAAAAGAGGCATAAAATTGTATTACGGTAATAATTGGATATTCATGGGATTTATAGCCCAACCTTTATCCAAGGCAACCTTCAATGATCTCTTTTAACGGTAACGGAGGGATGTGATGGGAACTTGAGGAGAAGGATCAGCCATCAACCTTTCTGAGACAGGATTTGGGACCATAACACTTCAATGACTACTCCATGCTACCTCTCAAAATTTAGTTTATAGTAGGTGTAGTCCTCTGATTCAGGACTAATAATGGTTTTCCTTTATTATATATTTATGGGGGGGGCAATGGCTCAGTAGTTAAAGACACTATGCTTATCAGCTGGAAAGCTGACAGCCCAGTTCGAGATCTGAGCAGCGCATGACAGGGTGAGCACCCATTAAAATGAAATTTTGTTGCATTCAGCTTTCAAAAGATAACCATTATGCCTACATGCGCTCGCAAGCACACACACACACAACATAGAGAAACATCACAGTCTAGTTCGAATGTATACATAAACATGGCAAAAACAGAATACCGAGAGCTTATGACAGGTGGCATAAGAAACAAAACTGTTGCAGAATCTAGAAGTTCTGCTATAGATACTTTGAAACCTCCCCTCAGAGGGATCAACAGAAACAGAGACCCTGAAGTGGGTGTGTGGGGTCTCTTAACGATGCTTCGAGCTCTAAGCACATAGCGCTTGTAAGCAGCATCCTGAATAACAGGAAGCGAGCTTCCTATAATCTTCTCAGTTGTCCTCACCACTCACTGTATGGACTTTCTATCTGAGGCACTGCTGCCACCAAACCAAACAGGGATGCCATTTGTCAAAAGGCTCTCAATCGTGCCTCTGTTAAAAGTGGTCAGGACAGAAGAAGAAAGATGTGCTCTCCTCATCTGATGCAGGGAATGCAAATGCTGGTTTGCCCTTGTGACTGAAGATAACATATGAAGAGACCAAGTCAGATTGTTAGTTATCTGTATCCCCAGATACTTAATATTACTGACCACATAAAGGACCCATTCTTTATTATTTCATTTCATTATTGATTTGATTTGATTTTAATTCTTTTATTTTATCCTTCTGTTTATAAAGCATCTACTTATTTGCTGCACTCATTAGAATGGCAGGGGGCTCTAAATTTAAATCCACAAATTTTTTGGATGCTCATAGAGCAAAATATATCTTCTGCTCCCTGAAGATAGCCATGTCCTTTCCTAGTCCTCACATTATCCTGGAAAAGGTTGTGGTTGTTTTAAAGAATTTCAGACAGGGGTTATGTCCAGAGGTGGGTTCCTACCAGTTCGCACCAGTTCGGTAGAACCGGTTCGTCAAATCTACCAAACCGGTTAGAAGAGGTTCCACTAATGGACCCGGAAAGCAGGCCACACCTACAGAAGAGGTTCCAAAATTTTTTGAAACCCACCACTGACACACACACACACGCACACACACACACAGACTCACACAGAGAAAGAGAATGAGAAACAGAAAGAAAGGAAGAAATAAATAAAAAAAGAAAAAAGAAAGAAAAAGTGAGAGATGAAAGAAAAAAAGGAAAAAAGGACAGAGGGACAAAAGGAAGGAAAGAGAGAAAGAGAGAGAGAGAGAGAGAGAGAGAGAGAGAGAGAGAGAGAACACATGGCCGGCAAGCCACTCCCACCAGGTCACATGGCCAGCAAGCCACTCCCACAAAGGAGGCCACACCCACAGAGTAGGTTCGAAAAAAATTTGAAACCCACCACTGGTTATGTCACACATCTGCATGCTGCCAAACATCTTTTTGGAAACGAACACTACATGTTTATGCTGTTCGCTAAGAACTCAAGGAAGTGCACATGATTTTCTTTTCTTTTATCTCCACACCATGGTATAATGTATTCCAAAGCTGAATGGGGTTTAAACTGGGGTTTCTTGAAGCCTACACTAAACCTTAGCCAATATATCATGCTGGCTCCTTTTTTTTAAAGTCTCACAACAGGCTGATAGTCAAGACAGGTCAGTGAACTAAATCTAAATGTTCCATAAGTTAAGCCAAAATCAATGCTAAACAGTCAACCATCAAGCTCACACTTGGACATTTATATTGTTGAACAGTGAGGAGCATTTTTATGGCTTTGTTCGGTGTGAGCCCTGCAGCATGACACACTGTCACATATTCTGAAAGCTTTCCAGGGAAATACATACATTTAGCTGAATTTCTAGGTCAAAAGTATTGGGAAATCACTGTTTTTAAGCAACAGTTGCCAAAGACGAAATGCAACGGTGAAAGATATACCGTGCTCTGAAAACAAGCAGCCTGGAGACTTCCAGATATGAAGTTATCAAGAGCAGTTTGTTGAAACAGCTTTATCACTAAAGAGGAAGATGAACAAAAGGACAATGATTTTTAATAAGCCACTAAATCTGCCAAGAGAGATTCAGCTACAAAAAACACTCGTATTTGGTATTTTTGATGAAATGCTGTTAACTATTGCTAAAGAAATCCGTTTTTAACTGAGACATTCTCACTCAGAGCTGATAGACCTTACAGATTTCTGTGATTCATAAAGGAAAATAATAATAATCTCCTACATTAACAATATATGTTTTAGGAGAAATCAGATTCCAATGTTTGATTTAATCTGGGGAAGCAAAGGCTTCAATTTAATCGAGTCATTTAAAGTAACTCTGGGAAATCCTTTGACTTCATTTGAATTGTTTTCATCAACTACACATATACCATTATTTTAATTTGTATTTCTGAGTTATCTAGGAAAATTATGATGTGGGCTTGAGCACGAGTAGCTACCTCACAACTACTTTGGAGAGATATAATTCAATTTGACAATAAAATTCACTGCTCCAATTTGATTTGGAGGGTCAGTTTAGTGGGGGAATGAAATCAAATTTAGACACTGCACTTTTTTTTTCCACAAGCCTTATGTATAATAGGGATGCAGTGGCTCAGTGGCTAAGATGCTGAGCTTGTCGATCAGAAGGTTGGCAGTTCGGCAGTTCAAATCCCTAGTGCCGCATAACAGAGTGAGCTCCCATTACTTGTCCCAGCGTCCCTAGCAGTTCGAAAGCAAGTAAAAATGCAAGTAGAAAAAAATAGGAACCACCTTTGGTGGAAAGGTAATAGCACTCCGTGCACCTTCGGCATTTAGTCATGCCGGCCACATGACCACAGAGACATCTTCAGACAGTGTTGGCTCTTCGGCTTTGAAATGGAGATGAGCACCGCCCCCTAGAGTCGGGACTGACTCAGGACAGCCTACAGAATTGCCCCTGCTTGGCCCCATGGGAGTCTGACAACCAATCAGAATACAAGCTCAAATTCAAAAGCCCAGAGAGGATATAAAATTCAGGGACTCTCAGTATCTCTTCCCTTGAGAGACTGCCTCCTGCCAGTTACCTCCCAGAGACCTATTAGATCCCACAGATTAGGCCTCCTCCGGATTCCATCTGCTGGTCAATGTCGGCTGGCAACTCCCCGGGGGAGGGCCTTCTCTGTGGCTGCTCCAGCCCTATGGAACGATCTCCACGTTGAGATCCGGACCCTCACTACCCTTCCGGCCTTCCGCAAAGTGACAAAGACCTAGCTGTTCCGGCAGGCCTGGGGCTGTTGATTTTTCCAGCCCCATCTTAAGTCATGAATGTTGTCGAATTTTAATGTTGTTTGTATTTTCTGTATGTCCTCCCTTCCCTTTTTACCTGTAAGCTGCCCTGAGTCTTCCGAGATTGGGCGGCATACAAACCAAATAAATACAAATACAATTTTTTTTCTTCACCCAACATCTTCAAGGCATGTGATCCCGTACACCAGTGGTCCCCAACCTTTTTATCGCCGCGGACCAGTCAGCCTTTGATAATTTTACCGTGGCCCGCTGAGCGCGCGCAGGGGTGGGAGGGCGTTGTTCGCGACGACACATTGATTGTCGTGGGGGAAATAGGGGGTGGGAGTATTAGGTATCTTCACTACCATATATAAAAGGAGATACTATCTTAAATAACAAAGTGGGCCCCCACCTCCAAAATATACTAAAAGAAAAAAGATTCCATGTGCTCAACTAATTTTTTTTTAAATCATCACTATATTATGGACTACAGACATATATATATATATATATATATATATATATATATATATATATATATATATATATATATATATATATATATATATATATACACACACACACACACACACACACACACACATATACATACATACATACATACATGCATATATACATACCGTACGTATCTACGTACGTATATATATAATGTCCAAATAACAGGAAAAGCGCTTCAAGGACCAAAGTATATTCCTTTTTTGCAGCCTTAAGAGAACTCTCGTTTTTTGAGGCTCAGAACCAGGCATTCTCGTGGGCTGCAAAAAGGAAACGCGACCCGGGAGCGCAGCCTCCAAGAGTCCATATCGCCAATAACTACACGTGGGGGGAAAGGAAATGTGTTTTGTGAGGAAGAGAAAGAGCGCGCTTCACCGATGCCCGTTGGTGAAATTTTGGAAGAGAGGCAAGAGACTTCAGGCACCGAGCCCCCACCCCTGGCTGCGGCAACTGGAGCGGGCGGGAGGCAGGGAAGGGATGGGCAAGACCACCGCTTTTCCACCGTGCGCTGGCCCCCATCTCCCCTCAAAAGACCCCCCCCCGCCCTCGGCTGCCCGACGTTCTCTCTCTCTCTCTCTACCTCTCCCGCCGTTCCTTCTCACAAGCCAAGGCCGGGCGGGAAAAAGAAGAGAGCGGCCTCCAAGGGCTCCGCTTCCAGCGCATGGTCCGCCCCCTCCTCGCCTCGCTTCCAGGCGAGCCGACTGAGGCGAGAAAGGAGAAAGAGGCGGAGGCGTTCACTGAGGGGACGGCTGACTCGGGGAGGGGGCGGAGGTGGTGTAGTAGCAGGGGATTCTTCCTCCTCGCCTCACTTGCTCCTGTGCTTCCGCGCAGCTCCCCCCCTCCGGCGACGGCGCTGCATGAGTGAAGAGTCGGCCGTTGCATGGCCCCCGGCCACTGCGCGGCCCGGTGCCAGGTACTCCACGGCCCGGCACCGGTCCACGGACCGGGGGTTGGGGACCACTGCCGTACACCATTAAACCATCTTTCCAAACAGCCACCGTGTTTCCAGTGTCTTTCTCCCCACTTGGAACTGAACCCAGAAGAACACATTTCTTCCAACAATGTTTCTGAGGACCCAACTAGATAAGATAGATAAGATAACCTTTGTTGTCATTTTTTTCCCCCTATGGGACTCTGACACACTTTAAAAATGAAACTCCATTACCTGCTCTCAAATGTGTGCAACTAGATACAAAACTCGCTAACCCTAATGACAATAGATTGAAAAGGATAGAACAATACCTACATTTGAGTGGATGGTTTTATGGAGAAGTAATTGTTCCTTTTCGCAAGTGGATCAAAGACAAGATCTCCAAAATACTTCAATTTTCATCAGAAATGTTTCATAAAAGAAGAGAGGGAAAAAGAAAAGAAGGGATAGACTCGCAAAATAAAACAGTTCTCAAGCGAGTGTCTACATTTCATATCACAAATCCTCAATGATCTCACTGATGGTTTCTCAACTTCATAAATATCTCAATCAGAATAGAGCTGGAAGGGACCTTGAAGGTCTTCTAGTCCAACCCCCTGCTCAAGCAGGAAACCCTATACTATTTCAAAAAAGTGGCTGTTCAGTCTCTTCTTAAAAACTTTGAATCAGTGGTGGGATTCAGCCAGTTCGCACCTATTCGGGAGAACCGGTTGGTAACTTTCTAAGCAGTTCGGAGAACCGGTTGTTGGAAGAAATCTCCTTTTGTTTCTTTCCACTTTACAGGGCTAATCCTGTAAGGAAGGCAGGAAGGAAACATTCTGGTGTTGTTTCTAGCCTAACCTTTATTGCCCTGCTTACAGAAACTGCCTCTCCAGTTAACCCTTATTACCATTGTAACAACTAAGGCGAAGTTCCCCATCGACCTGAGTGACATTGACTTGGCCACACCCTCATGATCACATGACCACCGAGCCCCGCCTACCCAGCTAGTCATTAGGGCAGAAAACTGGTTGGTAAATTATTTGAATCCCACCACTGATTTGAATGATGAAGTGCCTGCAACTTCTGAAGGCAACTTCTGTTCCACTGGTTAATTGTCCTAACTGTTAGGAAGTTTCTCCTTAATTCCAGGTTACTTCTCTCCTTGATTACTTTCCACCCGTTGCTTCTTGTCCTGCCTTCAGGTTCTTTGGAGAATAAATTGATCCCCTTTTCTTTGTGGCAGCTCCTCAAATACTGGGACATTGCTATCATGTCATCGTCCCCCCCCCAGCCCTTTTATTCTCTAGACCAGTGGTCCCCAACCTTTTTATCGCCGCGGACCAGTCAGCCTTTGATAATTTTACCGTGGCCCGCTGAGCGCGCGCAGGGGTGGGAGGGCGTTGTTCGCGACGACACATTGATTGTCGTGGGGGAAATAGGGGGTGGGAGTATTAGGTATCTTCACTACCATATATAAAAGGAGATACTATCTTAAATAACAAAGTGGGCCCCCACCTCCAAAATATACTAAAAGAAAAAAGATTCCATGTGCTCAACTAATTTTTTTTTAAATCATCACTATATTATGGACTACAGACATATATATATATATATATATATATATATATATATATATATATATATATATATATATATATATATATATATATATATATATATATATATATACACACACACACACACACACACACACACACATATACATACATACATACATACATGCATATATACATACCGTACGTATCTACGTACGTATATATATAATGTCCAAATAACAGGAAAAGCGCTTCAAGGACCAAAGTATATTCCTTTTTTGCAGCCTTAAGAGAACTCTCGTTTTTTGAGGCTCAGAACCAGGCATTCTCGTGGGCTGCAAAAAGGAAACGCGACCCGGGAGCGCAGCCTCCAAGAGTCCATATCGCCAATAACTACACGTGGGGGGAAAGGAAATGTGTTTTGTGAGGAAGAGAAAGAGCGCGCTTCACCGATGCCCGTTGGTGAAATTTTGGAAGAGAGGCAAGAGACTTCAGGCACCGAGCCCCCACCCCTGGCTGCGGCAACTGGAGCGGGCGGGAGGCAGGGAAGGGATGGGCAAGACCACCGCTTTTCCACCGTGCGCTGGCCCCCATCTCCCCTCAAAAGACCCCCCCCCGCCCTCGGCTGCCCGACGTTCTCTCTCTCTCTCTCTACCTCTCCCGCCGTTCCTTCTCACAAGCCAAGGCCGGGCGGGAAAAAGAAGAGAGCGGCCTCCAAGGGCTCCGCTTCCAGCGCATGGTCCGCCCCCTCCTCGCCTCGCTTCCAGGCGAGCCGACTGAGGCGAGAAAGGAGAAAGAGGCGGAGGCGTTCACTGAGGGGACGGCTGACTCGGGGAGGGGGCGGAGGTGGTGTAGTAGCGGGGGATTCTTCCTCCTCGCCTCACTTGCTCCTGTGCTTCCGCGCAGCTCCCCCCCTCCGGCGACGGCGCTGCATGAGTGAAGAGTCGGCCGTTGCATGGCCCCCGGCCACTGCGCGGCCCGGTGCCAGGTACTCCACGGCCCGGCACCGGTCCACGGACCGGGGGTTGGGGACCACTGCTCTAGACTAGCCAAACCCAAATCCTGCAACCGTTCTGTTAGGAATATAATCTAACGGTTGGGTTGGCAATATATAAATGATATAGCAATGCTGTACCTGTTTCGTTAAATCATACAGTAAAATATGATTGGTTGCTGTTCTCCTCAATCGGCCATAAGAGGGAGCCAGCTCCCTCTCTCTGTTTGTTAGATGCTGGGCTGATCTGATCTGAGTGTTTTGGAAGCTGGCTGTTAGAAAGTGCCATGAGCTATTGTAAATTTTGCAACTGCTAGCAAACTTTGAGTACTGAACTGATTATATGAAACTGGACTATGTTATTTGGATTATCCCTTACTGAATGACATTGATGACTGATTGTCTTATCCGTGTATGACTTGGACTGTTTGATGGACTCTGATACCTCTATTTCCACGAAAGTAAAAGCCTTTTTAAACCGCAGTGTCTCTGTATGCTGCTTTGTGTGTTCTCCAACACAACTCTCACAATGCTTCTCTGAACGCACTCGCTCTCCCAATGGGGAGCTTACCTTACACATTCTTCATATGTTTTAGTCTCCAGGCCTTTAATCGTCTTAGTTGCTCTCCTTTGCACTTTTCCTAAAGTCTCAGCATCTTTTTTGTAACGTGGTGACCAAAACCGGATGGCGTATTTGATCTGAATCCATTTTATCCATTTTTTTCCCAGTTAATCCATTTTCTGGGAGCTTGTGACATCTTGACACCAAGATGACACATGGATTGAATTTTGATAACACTTTCAGTGAAAATCTAACAGGCTATTTTTGAAGCCCAGTGTGACATGGGATCGTGGCCATAAACGTGACCCCTTCTAGTATGTGTGCTATGTCAGAGATGTCATATTGTGTTGCTTCTGACACATTGTACTACATCAGATCAAAATAACATAGGTTTATGTGAGTAATTGTAAGGCAGAAGTTTGAATATATCCCTTCAACTGCGGACCATTACATTACCTGTCTTTGTTTGAGGGACAAATTATGTCCTGCGTTCATTCCTGATGCGATGCAACACTCTAGGGTTTAGAAACATAAGAGTGAGTTCATTATTGGGCATTGCTTTATCTAGTCACAGGTAAAGAATGTTTCCTCTGCTGTCTTTATTCTGTAGGGTTGTGCACGGCTTCAACAGACGGTTGATTATTTGGTAAGATGGGGAACCAGAAAGTCCTCCTCCTCCTCCTCCTCCTCCTCCTCCTCCTCCTCCTCCTCCTCCTCCTCCTCCTCCTCCTTCTTCTTCTTCTTCATCATCATCATCATCTCCTAGCATTATTCCTGAAGGTGCTGGGTCCACTTTTTGGATTGATGAACACCATCTTGTATTCTTTGGAGAATCAGGAACTGGTCCAATATTTTTTTTCTGTTGGTAATTCTGCAGTGGCACAACAAGAAACTCCTTCCTTCCTTCCTTCCTTCCTTCCTTCCTTCCTTCCTTCCTTCCTTCCTGCCTGCCTGCCTGCCTGCCTGCCTGCCTTTCTCTTTCTTTCTTTCTTTCTTTCTTTTCCTCCTTCCTTCCTTTCTCCTTCCCTCCCTCCCTTCCTTTTTCTCTCCTTTTTTCCCTTCCTTCCTCACTCCCTCCCTTCCTCCTCCCTCCCTCCCACCCCCCTCTCTCTCCCTCCCTCCCTTCTGTCCTTCTTCTCTCCCTTACTTCCTTGCTTCCAGTAGCAGATTAAGGCTCAGTGGAGCCCTAAGCACTGACAAATCTCGGTGGCCCCCTCCTTTGTACATACAGTACAAATCTTCATTGGGTTCTTTTTCTTTGTGGTGCCCCCTTGGGCCTGGTGCCCTGAGCATGTGCTTAGCCTGCTTAATGGTTAATACACCACTGCTTGCTTCTGTCTTCTTTTTTGTCTTTCTTTCTTGTTGGGGAGAAGCAGTGAAAAAGATTTACAAACCTTAAAGAGGCACATTAAAAACGTTGCGTATCTTTGATTTCTGAAATAGTCTTTTGCATCCAAACAGGAATAGTTAAATCTGTGTAATGATTGGAAGGTGGGGAAATGCAACAGTCTGTGTTCTCAGCCAAGAAAGAAAAGAGAGAATTGAAGCGGATGCTGTAGAGTGTGTGAGAGAGTCAGATGAAATTCAATTCTTTGTTCCGCCGTTAAAAGAAACAGCACATAGGGGAAAAAAAGGCTTTTCAAGAGAGTTATGGATATTCACCTTGGACTTATGATAGAAGCTACTTGTTCTGTCTCTTCTTTCCCCACTCTTATTTCCAAAATGCAGATGACAGCATGTTATCTTTTGAATGGAAACAGGGTTTTGTGTGGTTACATTATCAAAATCAACAAGTTGTTTCAAGTATATGTAGGTCTTTACATAAACCCATCCCAGAAGAGGTTTCTCTCTCATCCATTGAGGGAAAAAACGAGGTGCTTTAATAGAATTTTTTGATATATACCTGGATACTTTTGAAATTGTATCTCTTCATTAATCCCTGACTTCAAGGCTTCTTTCAACATTCTTCTTACTGAGCTATATGTTGCATGTTATTAACTTGTATCACAGCAGGACCTGTCTTTAATACTTTGCTCTTAATTTTGTGATATACATACATACATACACACACACACACAATTCTCCTTCTTCTTCTTTTCAAATCAGCCAGTTGAAATATCTTAGCATTGTGGCCTGGCAGCCTAACGTTTTCCTTTGTTTCTTTGTGGAGAAGAAGTGAAGGAAAGTTATGGATCATTGTAGAAGATTCTACTTCTGTTCTATTGTGCAGTCAAAGAAACCAAGTTAGAAAAAAGACGGCGCTCTTAACTTTCAGATGTACGGGCAATAAAGTTGTTATAATTTGTACAAAAAAAAAAAAAAGAAGGCACGAAGACAGTGCAGATTTGCGTACAATTTTCATATTATCATCTTTCTCATCTCATCAAGATCCATGGTGGCACAGTGGTTAGAATGAGTACTGCAGGCTACTTCTGCTGACCGCCGGCTGCCAGCAGTTTGGCAGTTCTGTGTCTCACCGGCTCAAGGTTGACTCAGCCTTCCATTTTTCTCAGGTCAGTAAAACGAGGAGCCCAGTTGTTGGGGGCAAAAGGCTGACTCTGTAAACCACTTAGAGAGGGCTGTAAAAGCACTATGAAGTGGTATATAAGTCTACATGCTATTGCTATCTTCTCCACTTTCTCATCTCTCCTCTTTCTTTCTACCTACTTGTGTTGGTACATTACGATTCATCAATTGTTGTTTGTATCTTATGATTTATTATTGTATCTTATGATTTATTATTGTATCTTATGATTTATGATTCATGACTCATCACTTTGTTGTTTGCATGCACACTGAGAGCTTGTGCACCAGAGACAAATCCCTTGTGTGTCCAATCACAGTTGGCCAATAAATTCTATTCTATATTATATTTCATAGAGATATCGCCAATAATGTATAACTAGACAGTTGGAGAAAATTCTGCGTAGCTGACATCAGTTTAGCCTATTCAGTTTGGTCCTTACTATTGAGTAAGACTCAAACTTGGTCATCTTCTTCTTCCTTTACATACCTGGATTGAACAGCCTCTCAAATTAGGATGGAGAAAGAGAAGTCATCCATTTGTTCCTCACTTGTTGCCACCTAATTGAAAGGACATTTGCTTTAAAAATTCTTTCAAAGGGAAAAAGAATATCCAGAGAAATATTTCCTGATATAATGGCATATTTTTGGACTAATACGAAAGGGTGAAAGATGTGGCTGATTATCTCATTCTTCACTGAATTTTCCCGGCTTCCTCTGCCATTTCTATCCAGCTCTTTGATGAGTAAATGTGTGGTACTCCAAACAGAAAGGGTGGCCAGAGAGACTAATTTATGATAAGGTTACATTACCAGGCAGGGATGTGGTGGCTCAGTGGCTAAGACGCTGAGCTTCTCAATCAAAAGGTCAGCAGTTCAGCGGTTCAAATCCCTAGTGCTGCGTAACAGAGTGAGCTCCCATTACTTGTTCCAACTTCTGCCAACCTAGCAGTTCGAAAGCACGTAAAAATGCAAGTAGAAAAATAGGAACCACCTTTGGTGGGAAGGTAACAGTGTTCCATGTGCCTTCGGCGTTGAGTCATGCCAGCCACATGACCACGGAGACGTCTTCGAACAGCGCTGGCTCTTTGGCTTTGAAACGGAGGTGAGCACCACCCTCTAGAGCAGTGGTCCCCAACCCCCGGTCCGTGGACCGGTGCCGGGCCGTGGAGTACCTGGCACCGGGCCGCGCAGTGGCCGGGGGCCATGCAACGGCCGACTCTTCACTCATGCAGCGCCGTCGCCGGAGGGGGGGAGCTGCGCGGAAGCACAGGAGCAAGTGAGGCGAGGAGGAAGAATCCCCCGCTACTACACCACCTCCGCCCCCTCCCCGAGTCAGCCGTCCCCTCAGTGAACGCCTCCGCCTCTTTCTCCTTTCTCGCCTCAGTCGGCTCGCCTGGAAGCGAGGCGAGGAGGGGGCGGACCATGCGCTGGAAGCGGAGCCCTTGGAGGCCGCTCTCTTCTTTTTCCCGCCCGGCCTTGGCTTGTGAGAAGGAACGGCGGGAGAGGTAGAGAGAGAGAGAGAGAACGTCGGGCAGCCGAGGGCGGGGGGGGGGTCTTTTGAGGGGAGATGGGGGCCAGCGCACGGTGGAAAAGCGGTGGTCTTGCCCATCCCTTCCCTGCCTCCCGCCCGCTCCAGTTGCCGCAGCCAGGGGTGGGGGCTCGGTGCCTGAAGTCTCTTGCCTCTCTTCCAAAATTTCACCAACGGGCATCGGTGAAGCGCGCTCTTTCTCTTCCTCACAAAACACATTTCCTTTCCCCCCACGTGTAGTTATTGGCGATATGGACTCTTGGAGGCTGCGCTCCCGGGTCGCGTTTCCTTTTTGCAGCCCACGAGAATGCCTGGTTCTGAGCCTCAAAAAACGAGAGTTCTCTTAAGGCTGCAAAAAAGGAATATACTTTGGTCCTTGAAGCGCTTTTCCTGTTATTTGGACATTATATATATACGTACGTAGATACGTACGGTATGTATATATGCATGTATGTATGTATGTATGTATATGTGTGTGTGTGTGTGTGTGTGTGTGTGTATATATATATATATATATATATATATATATATATATATATATATATATATATATATATATGTCTGTAGTCCATAATATAGTGATGATTTAAAAAAAAATTAGTTGAGCACATGGAATCTTTTTTCTTTTAGTATATTTTGGAGGTGGGGGCCCACTTTGTTATTTAAGATAGTATCTCCTTTTATATATGGTAGTGAAGATACCTAATACTCCCACCCCCTATTTCCCCCACGACAATCAATGTGTCGTCGCGAACAACGCCCTCCCACCCCTGCGCGCGCTCAGCGGGCCACGGTAAAATTATCAAAGGCTGACTGGTCCGCGGCGATAAAAAGGTTGGGGACCACTGCTCTAGAGTCAGGAACGACTAGCACATATATGCAAGGGGAATCTTTACCTTTAACTTTACATTACCAGAATCTTGCAAGTCTGAAAGTGCATTTATTCAATCACCTTTACCGTGGTGGCGCGGCGGTTAGAGTGCAGTACTGTAAGCTACTTCTGCTGATTGCCGGCTGCCTGCAATTTGGCAGTTCGAATCTCACCAGGCTCAAGGTTGACTCAGCCTCCCATCCTTCCGAGGTGGGTCAAATGAGGACCCAGATTGTTGGGGGCAAGAGGCTGACTCTGTAGAGAGGGCTGTAAAAGCACTATGAAGTGGTATATAAGTATATTGAAAGATAATTGAGTTCTTTCTTTTCATTGCCATCCGTAATCTATATTAAAGAAGTGCCTCAAGCTACATCTGAAAACATCATTAAGCCCTTCCTGCTTTCTAAGAAGGAGTTTTATTCAATGGCATAAAGTGATTCTTAGAAACAGTGATTCAAGGTTTAAAAATAATAATAATCAATACTTACAGCATAAAGAATTTTTGGAAAAAAAATTAATAGATTCTGTCTACTTGAGTACCATCCTCTCCTAATTTCTTTGTGAAAATCCTGGTGGCTCTTTGAATTAGCTTGGTTTCCTAGCAGCTGGGATAAAAATGGGAACTGATAGGTTGTTTTTTTCTTTTAATCCCCCATCTGAACTAATGCAAGAAGCAGAAGAAGAAGTTAGATGGGAATAGAAGGATAAGGTAAAGGTAAATGTTTCCTTGCACATATGTGCTAGTCGTTCCCGACTCTAGGGGGCAGTGCTCATCTCCATTTCAAAGCCAAAGAGCCAGCACTGTCCGAAGACATCTCCATGGTCCTGTGGCCGGGATGACTAAACGCCAAAGGAGCATGGAACGCTGTTAGCTTCCCATCAAAGGTAGTCCCTATTTTTGTATATAATAGAAGGATAGGGGAAAGCTAATGGATCATACCACTTCTGACTTCAGGAGACACTTATCTTTGCCATTGCTTTTTAATGCTGGTCTTACTAAGAAACAAAGGTCGATATTTGATCCGGGATCAATTGGGATTAATTTTTGGGATGATCTTGGAATTGAAGCCGTGGTAATATTTTCTACAAATTGATTACAATAGGCGTTCATTAACAGAGATTTTTGGAATTTCAATCTTGTCTTTCTTTTATCATTACCAATAATTTTACCTCTTGTTTACTTTTATATAAGAGCCGCGGTGGTGCAGTGGTTAGAGTGCAGTACTGCAGGCTACTTCTGCTGATCACCGGCTGCCAGCAGTTTGACAGATCGAATCTCACCAGGCTCAAGGTGGACTCAGCCTACCATCCTTCTGAGGTGGGTAAAATGAGGACCCATATTGTTGAGGGCAATAGGCTGACTCTGTAAACCGCTTAGAGAAGGTTGTAAAACACTGTAAAGCAGTATATAAGTCTAAATGCTATTGCTAGTTATCACCTATCATCTATCTCTCTATTTCTATCTTCTGTCTATCTTCAATATCTATCTATCACTATCTGTTTCTCTGTCTATATTCTATCTATCTATCTATCTATCTATCTATCTATCTATCTATCTATCTATCTATCTACCTACCTACCTACCTACCTAACATCTATCTATCTATCTATCTATCTATCTATCTATCTATCTATCTATCTATCTATCTATCTATCTATCATCATCTATCTACCTACCTACCTACCTACCTACCTACCTACCTACTATCTATCTATCTATCTATCTATCTATCTATCTATCATCTATCTACCTACCTACCTACCTACCTACCTACAATCCATCCATCCATCCATCCATCCATCCATCCATCCATCCATCCATCCATCCATCCATCCATCTATCTATCTATCTATCTATCTATCTATCTATCTATCTCTGGTGCAGTGATTAGAATGCAGTATTACAGGCTAACTCTGCCCACAGACAGGAGTTCGATCCTGACCGGTTCAAGATTAACTCAGCCTTCCTTCCTTCCGAGGTGGGTAAAATGAGGAGCCAGATTTTTGAGGGCAATATGCTAACTCTGTGAACCGCTTAGAAAGGGCTGGAAAGCTGTGTGAAGTGGTATGTAAGTCTAAGTGCTATTGCTAATAGAAAACTTGAACAGCAGCAAGAAGGCATGGTGTTCCTTTCCTATATGCAGGACAGTGGATGAGACAGCACATTCTAGTTTGCTGAAATGGTAAAAGTTTTGAATTAGAAGCCAGGCTATTGTGAGTTCTAATTGTACTTTAGGTGTGGAAGGCAGTTGAGTGACTTTGAGCTAGTCCCTCTCTCTCTCTCTCAGGCCCAGAAAGAGGAAGGTGAGGACAAACCACTCCTGAAATGTTGCCAACATTGGGTTTGGATTTGTCCATGTAGTTGTTAAAAGTCAAGAGTGTCTTGAAGGCAAAAGAAAAAGGAAAAAAATAAAGTCCTGGGATAGGCAATATAGCCTAAGGCAGGACTAGAACAGATGGTCTCCTGGCATCTAATTCAGTACCTTTAATCACTGCACCAAACTGACTCTCGTCCCAGCCTTAGGGAAACACAAAATTCCAACTGAGTTCCAGGTTTCAGTTTGAGTTTGGCATTTGGCCTGATGAATGCATTTAATTATGCATTAAAGAGATGTGCCAGTGTACCCAAGCCTTATCCTCAATTTCCCTGGAAGACTTTCTCAAGAGCCTATCAGATTGTCCGCAGCAGAAGTATCCAACCTTGGCAACTTTAAGACCTGTGGAATTCAACTCCCAGAATTCCCCAGGCCAGCCATGGAGTAATTCATTCTGGGAGTTGCAGTTCACAAGTCTTAAAGTTGTAGGGTTGGATATCCCGGTCCAGAGAGTTCTACTCATGGAGAAACCCATTGTTGGTTCAGATGATGATAATCAAAGCCAGAAGGTTCATGATTGAGGTCCTCTAGTTTGTGTGGCCACATCTTTCTTTATTGCTATTTGTGAAGTCATGTCTGACCCATCACGACCCCCTGGACAATGTTCCTCCAGGCCTTCCTGTCCTCTACCATCCTCTCGAGTCCATTTAAGCTCATGCCTACTGCTTCAGTGACTCCATCCAACCACCTCATTCTCTGTCATCCCCTTCTTCTTTTGCCCTCCATCGTTCCCAGCATTAGACTCTTCTCCAGTGAGTCCTTCCTTCTCATTAGGTGGCCAAAGTACTTGAGTTTCATCTTCAGGATCTGACCTTCTAAAGAGCTGGGTTGATCTCTTCTAGGTTGGATCGCCTTGCAGTCCAAGGGACTCACAGGAGTCTTCTCCAGCACCAGAGTTCAAAGGCCTCAATTCTTTGGTGCCCAGTCTTTCTTATGGTCCAACTTTCACAGCCATACATTGCAACTAACAAAACGACATCTTTCTAGACAAGAACAAATTTCCTGTTTACCTTGAATATTGGACTATAGCTTCCATATGAATTATTTAACGGAACAATCCAACATATTGCATATCTCAGCTTACTAATTTCTTCTCCTGGTCTTCATCAAATTGAACGGACTCAAATCCATTCTACAACCTTGTTTTCCAAGGTTTATAGCTCCTTTACAGCTAGGATTGCTGTGGCTTAAACCCTAAACTAATGCCTCATATCGGGAGTAGCTGCTCATATGCATACCACACAAAGGTTTACTACTGCAGGTAGTCCTCGACTTACGACCCCAATTGTGCCCCTAATTTTTTGTTGCTAAGTGGACATTTGTTAAGTGAATTTTGCCCCATTTTATGACCTTCCTGGTCACAGTTGTTAAGTAAATCATTGCAATTGTTAAATTAGTAACAAGTGCGTAAGTGAAACTGGCTTCCCTTTTGACTTTGCTAGTCAGAAGATCACAAAAGGGGATCACAACACCTTGGCAAAACAGCAACCCTCATCAATATGAACCAGTTGCCAAGTGTCTGAATTGTGATCATGTGACCAAGGGGATGCCACAGCAGTTGTAAGTGTGAAAAATGATCCTGTCACTTTTTCAGTGTTGTAACTTTGAACGGTCACTAAATGAATTGTCGTAAGCCAAGGACTACTTGTTCATGCAAACGTGGGTCACAGATTTATTGCATGAGCATGAATCCATGGATGCAAAGCTCACCATCCGTAGTGGCACAGTGGTTAGAACGCAGTACTGCAGGCTACGTCTGCTGATTGCCAGCTGCCTGCAATTTGGCAGTTGGAATCTCACCAGGCTCAAGGTTGACTCAGCCTTCTGTCCTTCCGAGATCAGCAAAATGAGGACCCAGATTGTTGGGGGCAAGAGGCTGACTCTGTAAACCGCTTAGAGAGGGCTGTAAAAGCACTGTGAAGCGGTATGTAAGTCTAAGTGCTATTACTATTCTTGCAAAATATCCAATCTATTTTCCTTTATTTTATTAATAACAAGATGTGTCATCTCTCTAATTAGATGTGTCCCAACACTAAAATGACAAACCGCAATGCAGCCACAAGAGTCTTTCCTAATTCCAAGGGCTGAATTAATGCAGATGTCATTGCGCTACCTGGCCTTCTACCGTACAGGCCATTCCATCACAAAGCAATAATGGTTTTCCTCCAGGGCCCGAGACGAAATCGCCATCCATTCTTAGAGTCAATTTGAATGAGAAACCAGATCAGTAACAATTTTCTATTTCTGTCTTGGAGTGTCTGGATCCCAACAAATGCATGTCAATCCAGGACAGTGGATAATGGCAAATGCTGGGGAGGCACACTCCATAAGCACTCGAAGGGAAAGGACAGGGCAATCAATATTTTACAATCGGGCAAGAAATGTACTAACTTTTTAGCTTCATAGATTGTCAGAGGTTTGGAGCCAAAATATTAAACGGTCATTGCAGATGGCAATCTGTGTGGTTTTGGAAGTGTTGATGGATGGCTGTAATCTACCAGGAGAGCGTAGGCGAATTAATAATTGTGCAATCAGAAGAGTGCATTAACTGGAAGGGAAACACATAGCATCACCTGGGATGAACGATTTTGGTTTAGTTTGGTTTCATTCTAATATTGCCAAAGGAAAAATAGTCCAAACATTTATTTGTTGCCCAAGAGAGAAAAATTGCAGTCATGCCGCCTGCTTCGGTGACTCCATCCAGCCACCTCATTCTCTGTCGTCCCCTTCTTCTTTTGTCCTCAATCTTTTCCAGCATCAGGCTCTTCTCCAGGGAGTCCTTCCTTCTCATTAGGTGGCCAAAGGATTTGAGTTCCTCTTCAGGATCTGGCCTTCCAGGGTTTGACTTCCTCTAGGACTGACTGGTTGGATGGCCTTGCAGTCCAAGGGACTTGCAGGAGTCTTCTCCATCACCCTGGTTCAAAGGCCTCAATTCTTTGGCACTCAGCCTTTCTTATGGTCCAACTTTCACAGCGACCCATTGCAATTGGGAAAACTGGGGGGAACCTAACATTTCAGAAAGATCAGTCACAGTGGACAGACGGTTGTTGAAATTTGACTGGGCTTAGGGCAGAGGTGGGTTCCTACCAGTTCGCACCTATTCGGTAGAACCGGTTCGTCAAATCTACCCAACCGGTTAGAAGAGGTCCCACCAGTGGACCCGGAAAGCAGGCCACACCTACAGAAAAGGTTCAAAAATTTTGAAACCCACCACTGGTCCTTGGATATGATTATTCTACACTATCATGCTCATATTTATAAAACTCAGGGCCTCTGTGAAAGGTAAGGATGACTACTGTGTTTGTGGTGCAATCAGAACATTGGGTGTGTTGAAGTTGTTTTAACGCAAACCAAAGATGCCTTTTAAAAAACAAGTTTACATCATATTCTTATGCATGCCAGTGCTGTGTGTGAGGTAATTTAAGGTGGTTCTGACAAGTGTCATCGGCATCTTCATATCCGGTCACATGGGTGGCAAGCCACTCCCATCCAGTCACATGGGTGGCAAGCCACTCCCACAAAGGAGGCCACACCCACAGAGTAGGTTCGAACAATTTTTGAAACCCACCACTGGCTTAGGGAGAGGGCAGTGATGTTGTTTCTGTGGAAGGAAATCTTTATGAAATGATTAATTTAGAAGAAAAAGCAGCAGTTCCAGCCATTTCCTCGGCTCTCTGGGATAAATAATACAGACGTTGTAAAGGCCAACTGTGTCATTTTAATAATTGATATCTGGCTGCTTTTCTGGCCCACCTGAAGAGTATTTATTGTATTTTACCACAGTCCACTCCAAACACAGCTCAGATTATCAATTGCCTCTGCTCTATTTTCAGTCAGCGGTGTTCTGTTTTACAAAATCTTGTTTCTCCCAGCTCCTCCCTTTAAACTGATTAGATCCTATGGGTCAATTTAAGCCTCAACAGGTAGGCTTGAATGAATAATGGCAATTAAGAAAGCTGGCGGGGAAAATCTAACTCAAATTAAATGAGGAAGACACAGAGAAATGTCTGGGTCTATTCTTCAAGCAAAGAGACAGACTGTTGTAGCTGAGCAGTGGCCAGTGGAGCTGGAAGCAGATTCAAAGAGTGAGGAGGTTGGGGAGGAACATGGGCCAGTCCTGGAGTCTGCGGGAGGCTCTGATGAGGGCCCTGTGTCAGAGGCAGAGAGGGGGCCAGAGCCATCTGAGAGTTATCAGCTGCCTTCGGAGTCAGACATCAGTGAGGCAGACGAACAGCTGGAGCCTGTTTCCAGTGTGTGCATGTGCAGAGTAGCCAGACGAAGGGAACAGCTAAAGAACAGGGGTTGACTTGGGAGTAAGGCCACAAGTGGATAATGAATGGTCCAACTAGAGGATATAAAAGAGGAGCGAAAGGGGAGTGGAGTTTGCAGGAGACAATTAGTTCACTTAATTGGTTCATGACTCTCCGAAACTCCTTGCCAAGTTTTGCAGATATCAGCCTGGCAGCTCTCCAAGCCAGATAAGGTCTGTGACTGTAAATCCTCCCTCGAAAGACTTTGCTGGATGTGAATGAGCAGAATTCACAGTCAATTAATAAAAGGGGATTTTGTTGGAACAAGGAGTTTGCTTCATGCTTTTGTGAAGCCCAGCTCAGAACACAGGCGTGGACAACTGAGCTTATCTGGAGACACTTGGTGATGGAGGACAATGCAACAAACCAAGATCAATCAGAATAGAGCTGGAAGGGACCTTGGAAATCTTCTAATTCAACCTCCTGCTCAAGCAGGAGACCCTACAGTATACTGTTTCAGATAGGTGGCTGTCCAGTCACGTCTTAAACACCTCCAGTGATGAAGGACCCAAAACCTTTGAAGGCAAGCTGTTCATTGTCCTCACTGCTAAGAAGTTTCTCCTTAATTGCAAGTTGCTTCTCCCCTTGATTAGTTTCTATCCATTGATCGCTTGAACATCTCTGTAATAAGAAGGCTAACATAATTTATTTAATACACAGGAGGGCTTTAGAATCTACTGAAATATGCATTTAATATGGCATCACGCTGGGTAGATCGTACCAAGGAATCAATTCCGCAGGAAAGCTTAAAAGTACTTTGACTGAGATTAGCTTTGATAACAGAATTTTGCAAGTCTGATCCTGCTGTACCTTATTTTGGTGAATTAGAAGAGGCACCTTCTCTGATATCCTAAATTTTAAAAAATCTTTCAGCTCCTTTTGTCTAAGTAACAGGTCTTGTATATACCTATCAAGATCATCTACCTTACTGTCTACAGGTAGTCCTTGACTTAATGACCACAATTAGACCCAAATTTCTGTGGCTAAGTGAGACATTTGTTAAGTGAGCTTTGCCCCACTTCGTGACCTTTTTGCCACAGTTGCTAAGTGAATCACTGCAGTTGTTAAATTAGCTACACAGTTGTTAAGTTAATCTGGCTTCCCCATTACTTTGCTTGTCAGACAAAAGTTGATCACCTGACCCTGGAACACTGCAACTGTCACAGATATGAGTCCGTTGCCAAGCGTTTGAATTTGGATCACGTGACGATGAGGATGCTGCCTTCAGGCCCGCCACATTTTCTGCTGCGGAAAAATCGGAGGGAGGAATTATATGGAGTATGGGAGATATACTGTATATAGTCATAACAACATTCCTTTCTCAGAGAGTCAAGGACATCTTGTCCTGCACCTGGAAGGGTATGACTGGGAGGCATCTCCAGTTTTGGATGGTGCCTGATTGGACCATGTGATAGCAATAGCAATAGCAGTTAGACTTATATACCGCTTGATAGGGCTTTCAGCCCTCTCTAAGCGGTTTACAGAGTCAGCATATTGCCCCCAACAACAATCCGGGTCCTCATTTTACCCACCTCGGAAGGATGGAAGGCTGAGTCAACCTTGAGCCGGTGAGATTTGAACAGCCAAACTGCAGAATTGCAGTCAGCTGAACTGGCCTGCAGTGCTTCATTTAACCACTGCGCCACCTCGGCTCTTGATGTGATGGACATGTGGGTGTTGGGCAGGGACTTGGACTTTTGTTTGGGTGAAGGAAAACCTGGAAACTTTCAGATTCAGGTTTTCCCAGATGTGCCAATATAACATCTCCAATAAAATGGAGCTTTGAGGAACCTCAAGCGTTGGAGTCTTCTTTCATTAGGGGCGTTACTTGGAACAGCTGCAATGGTTGTAAGTGTGAAAAACAAGTGTAAGTCACTTTTTCCGTGCCATTGTAATTTTGAAAAGTCAATAAACAAATTGAAGGGCTACCTATACACTGCTTTACATAATGCCGTCTTGATCCTAGGCTCAACGTCCAGAAACTGAAAAATATTGAAAAGCATAAACCTATCTCTTGAGGGAGATATGTAGTTCAGAAATACAGAAGAGAACAGAATAACAGATCTCAGAGGTCTTCTAGTCCAACCCCAACCTCAAGCAGGTAACCCTATACCATTTAGGACAAATGGTTGTCTGGGTGTGTGTGTGAATTGTAAATAAATAAACAAATCTCACTTAAGAAAAGAAACTAGCAATTTGTTTGCAAACATAGTTTCACCTATATTCTATATGTCATATACTGTACACTATAAACTCTTTGCAGTACTTAGGTTAGAACATAGCTGAGAATTCAGAGAAGTGAAATATATCATTGGGGAAATAAATAGTATTTTTTTTTACAATAGCATATTATTGTAATAAATAGTAAAGTAGTAAAATATGACTATTAAAATAGTAAATTTTAAACTTGGTTTTAATTTACTCTTGTTTTAATATAGATTTTTTTATGTCTGTAAATTGCCCACAGTCACCTAATGGTAAGATGGGTGGCCAATAAATGTTATAAATAAACTAGCCGATAACCCAGCATTGCCTGGGTATTTATTTATAGGGGGGGAATGTCCAGATCAAATGTAATTTCTAATATTGGATTTTCCCCCTTAACAGAGGGAGCCCCCTTGTGGAGTACTGTGAAGCTGTTACCACGGCAACTCCACTACGCTGCACAGTAGAAGTCATTCTAAGGCACAACAGGCTATATCTTAACAGAACACACCCCCCAAGGGGCTTTAGGGGTGTCGTACCCTGACAGTATTGTTTCCAGAGAGTAAGTCATCTGTGTACCAAGTTCAGTTGAAATTCCTCCAGGCGTTCCAGAGTTATGTTGGAACATACACAGACACAGCCATTTTTATATAGAGAGATAGATAGATAAACAAAGAAACAAATAAATAGGAGCTCTCTATTTCAACTAAGCACAAGTGGGATGGTCTTTGTGAGATGCGATTATTTATTTGTCCTTCTTCCACCTTCTTATTCTTGACTCGTGACTCGGCCTATCGATTTGTTCTTTGGTCCTGGCATAAACATTAATTCTGATTAATTACCTAATTTTACATCCTGCCTCAGTTCACTCCAAGACCACTTCGGGGGTGACGAACAAACTGATACCTCTTCCAGGTCCATGGTCTGGAGAGTATTGAATAGCGATGAGTTGTATTGAAACTTCGGTGGTGAGAGAATATTTATCTTCTACCTTACCCAAGGCAGAAGAAAGCTTGCTTAGATCGCATTGATCACATAGCATGTATAGCTCCATCTCCCTTAAGGATGGATTTATATTCCTTCTTGGAAGACTAAATGGCCACTCAAGAAGAACAGTCCACGTTGCCAGCTCAGCATCTTAGCGATATATAAAATCCTAAGAAGGAGAAAGGGCAGGAAGGAGAAGAAGAAGAGCAGGAGTAGGAGAGAGGTAAGGGAAGAAGAAAGAGATAAGGAGAGGTGGGTGGAAGGGAGAGAAAGAGAAGGAGAGGAGGGTGGAAGGGAGAGAAAGAGAAGGAGAGAGGGGAGGAAGGGGAAGAGAGAGGGTAGGAGTAGGGGAGAAGTAAGGGAAGAAGGAAGGGGAAGGAGAGGAGGAAGGAAGGAAGTAGAGAAGGAAGGGAGGGAGAAAAGAAAGAGAAAATAAGGTGGTGTTACAACAGGCACTAGGGATGGTAAACAAATAGCAATAGCAATAGCAATTAGACTTATATACCGCTTCATAGGGCTTTCAGCCCTCTCTAAGTGGTTTACAGAGTCAGCATATTGCTCCCACAGTCTGGGTCCTCATTTCACCCACCTCGGAAGGATGGAAGGCTGAGTCAACCTTGAGCCGGTGAGATTAGAACCGCTGAACTGCAGATAACAGTCAGCTGAAGTGGCCTGCAGTACTGCACCCTAACCACTGCGCCACCTCGGCAACCCAAACTGAATATTATAACCTTTTAAATGGAATAACAAAAGTATAAGAATGGCAAAGAAAAATAATAACTATGTGAATGTATATCTATAATTGTATGTAAGAGAATAAATGATAGTAAGAATATAAAGCATAATATAGGTAAACAATATTTTGTTATAAATAGCTAACTATAATTAAATATAGAATAGTACACAAAAATGGATAACAATTAAGGGGACCATGAATGCAAGATAGAAATGTATAGAAGGGAAAACACTAACTGTAAAGAAACCGATACGGAACTGCTGTATGATATATGATGGAACTTTTTGTTCCTATGTTGTTGCAAGTCATGTGTTTGTTTTTGTTGATGTGTTGATGTGTTTAAAATAAAAATAAAAATAAAAAATAAAAAAATAAAATCCTAAGTGACTTTACCCCAGGATATCTGTGTTGTGGCCTACCAGCAGAGCTGGCAGCAGATTCGGACAATGAGGAGGTTGGGGGGGGGGACATTGGCCAGTCCTGGAGTTTGGGGAAGGCTCTGATGAGGGCTCTGTGTCGGAGGCAGAGATGGGGCCAGGACCATATGACAGTTATCAGCTGCCTTTGAGCTCAGACATCAGTGAGGCGGACGAACAGCTGGAGCCTGTTCCCAGTGTGTGCATGTGCAGAGTTGCCAGATGAAGGGAACAACTAAAGAACAGGGGTTGACTTGGGAGTAAGGCTACAGATGGACAATGAATGGCCCCTCCCAGAGGAAATAAAAGAGGAGCGAAAGGGGAGTGGAGTTTGCAGGAGACAATTAGTTCATTCCTGCATTCTTGCCAAGTATTGCAGAGTCTGAAAGATATGGGCCTGGCCACTCTCCAAGCCTGATAAAAGTTGGTAATTGTGAACGATCTTGAAAGACCGTGGGAGAGGAAAGACTTTGCTGGAGAGGAATTCACTGTAAATTAAATAAAAGGGGGTTTATTGGGACAAGGACTCGGCTTTGTGCTGCTAGGGAAGCCTAGGTCAGAACAACTTAGATAAATCTGCGGAGACAAAGGTTGATAGATGGTGTCATCTTTCAGTGACTCATGGTGGCACATGCTCTTATGCTCTTTCCTGATGTTTGATGGCTATCGACTATGTCATGATTTAAGGGCCAAACTGAAAATCTGCTTCTTCATCCAGATCTTTCTTGTTCTTACATTCTTAACCACTCCCATCCATTTTCATGTATATTTTATGGACTGTTTAAAGACTCTCGTTTTAGTACTATTTTTAAATGTGTTATCTTTACCTTAATCTACAGGTCCTATCAGAAGCAGTGCACAAATGTCTTAAAGTTCAGGGACATGGTGTGGCTCAGTGGCTAAGATGCTGAGCTTGTCTATCAGAAAGGTCAGCAGTTCGAATCCCTAGCAGCGCGTAATGGAGTGAGCTCCTGTTACTTGTCCCAGCTTCTGCCAACCTAGCGGTTTAAAAGCATGTAAAATTGCAAGTAGAAAAATAGGGACCACCTTTGGTGGGAAGATAACAGCGCTCCATGCTCCTTCGGCATTTAGTCATGCCAGCCACATGGAGACACCTGAGCTCTTTGTGTTGGGCTCATTGTGGGCTCAATTGTGGTTGTAACTCAAGGACTACCTGTATTTTCATGTGCAAAAAAAGGCAACTCCTCACTCATCAAACAAGAAGGAACGAGAAGATATTGGGAGGGTGGGAGGGTGGGAGAGAGGACTGGAGGGAGGGTGAGAAGGAAGGGAGGGAGTGTACCGGGAGAGGGGAGTCGTAGAGGGGGAGGGGAAGTAGGATAGAGGGGAAGGATGGAGGGAAGATGGAAAGTTGGAGGGGGGCGAAAGAAAGGGTGTATGGAGGGTCAAAGAGGTACATTGGGTCTTTATTTTGGGGGGTTTTGTTGACAAGAGGAACGGCTGTGTTTATTGTTTAATGTTATATGACCCCGGTTATGCACAGTATATATGTGACTGTACAAAAATGAAAATGGAAAATAAAAAACACATTTACAGGAAGATATTTTTAAAAGGCAGAAGAAAATGTCAGGATACCATATTTCCCCCAAAATAAGACAAGGTCTTATTTTCTTTTGATACCCTCCCCCCCAAAAAAATAAGCACTTGGCTTTATTTTTGGGGAGGTCTTATTATTTTTGAGATGCAAGAGGCAGCAAGCGTAGTCACTTCATGGCTGCTGCTGTGTTGCAATATTTGGGGGGAGGGCTTATTCTGGGGAAGGGCTTATTTTAGCACATGCGCTCAAAAGCCCGATTGAGTTTATTTTCCATTTTCAGGGAAACACGGTAGTATTATCTTGCAGAGAAATTCTTTTTTCCCGGATCCCTATCGCATTGCCAAAGGGAGTTAGCCAAAGGATGCTGTCAAAGGATGCCTGGGTCCTCTAGGTTGAGCTAGGTTACAAAATGCCACCCTCGGAGTCTCTGCTGATTCAAGAATTGCAACCCGCAAGGAAATTAAATATTGAGAACTCCCTTAAAAATAATAAAGTCTTGGCTCCTTGCGATGCTCTCGCTTCCTCAGCTCAGCCTCTCTGTCTCAGCCTTTCGTTCTGATTTATGGCATGATGGCTCCCTTCTTACACCGTTAATGCAATTCATATCACTTTTTAATGCCTATCGTGCTATAATGAGGGCACCAGAGAAGATAGCAGGGAGGAAGCACCCCCGCCCCCCCAATTGGCTGTGACAGACAAAAATACTTTTTTCATTATTTCCCCTTTTGTCATTCATGGAACTAGGGATAAAATATGGGTCTCCTTGGCATATTTCAATAGATAGAACGTGCATCTATAAAAAAAAAAGTCCCAAATCCTTTTTTTTCCCTATCAATAAAGTGAGAACAGCAACCCTCAAGTGGCAGCTTCTGGAAATGTTGGAGGACGACTCCCATCGTCCTCAGCTATTGATGGGGTAGAAAGTTAGCACCCATCCCTGTCCTAGAAGAATGAAATACTTTGAGAAATATTTAAAAGGGCAGAATATTATATTTCCCCTAAAATTCATGACGAATGCATCTTTTCTTTTATGTACACTGAGAGCTTATACACCAAAGACAAAGTCCTTGTGTGCCCAATCACACTTGGCCAATAAAGAATTCTATTCTATTCTATTTTCTATTCTCTACTCTACTCTACTCTACTCTACTCTACTCTATTCCAGTGGTGGGTTTCAAAAATTGTTGGAACCTACTCTGTGGGTGTGGCCTCCTTTGTGGGAGTGGCTTGCCACCTATGTGACCGGATGGGAGTGGCTTGATACCCATGTGACCGGATGGGAGTGGCTTGCCACCCATGTGACCGGATATGACATCATGAATTAGTACTTAGGTCGGTCCAAGTAGCTATTCAGAAGTTAGTGGTTAGAAGCAATCGTAAAGCAAGATATGGAACTAAAACCAGAAATATTTTGTTGGCTATTTGAAAGGGAGTATAATATATATTTAATTTTACACATGTTAGCAGCTGCTGGAATTGTGTTTGCACAACAGTGGAAAAACAGATATGTAAATGAATAAATATTACAATGTGCAGGAATAAATAAATTGACAATTAAAATCAAGAAGGCTTTGAATACTTTTTCACGTGGGATTGGTTTTAGCAATTGCCAACTAACGGAAACAGAAATTAGAAATCCAAAAGTATGAAAGAAAACACCAATTATATAAGGAAAGGTCCCTAAAATGTATAAGGAAATATTAGTAGATCATTATTAATGCGTAGATAACTGCGGGACATTACACACCCACCCACACCCACACACAAACTATGACAGTGCCACAGTGGTGGGTTTCAAAAAATTTTGGAACCTCTTCTGTAGATGTGGCCTGCTTTCCGGGTCCACTGGTGGAACCTTTTCTAACTGGTTCGGTAGATTTAACGAACCGGTTCTACTGAATAGGTGCGAACTGGTAGGAACCCACCTCTGCTCTATTCTAAAAGAGAAATGGAAATCTTAAAGGAAACAGAAACTCAGAACAACAGTTCCCTGCCCCCAACCAGATACTAAACTAAGGTCAGCTTTAGAAATGCAGATTTGGTAACCAATTTAAGACAGGATATTTTGAACAAAGGCAGAAATAGGTAGAAGGATAGGATCAGCCGTCACTCAAGCTCCAAACCAGGAAAGCAACTAAGACACAATGGGAATGGCCCAACACACTTTCAAGACACAAGTCTCTTCATTGCATCACCCGGCAGGCTTCAAACTTGATTCAGACAAACTGACCCCACATGGGAGTCTGATTACAGCAACCAATAGAAATACATCCCTTTGCCACAGGAACAGGAAGCTCAAGGGCAAGGCCCAAGAGAGGGTATAAATAACCCTCTCTCTCCACTCCACATGGTCAGCAGAATCACACTGCTTGATGGTTCTGCTTCACCATTAAACCATCTTTCCAACCAGCCTCCGTGGTTCCAGTGTCTTTCTCCCCACTTGGAACTGAACCAGATGGATATTTCTTCCAACAATGGCGGTGGCCATTGCTATCCAAAACATCTGGGAGTTGCTACTTGAGCTGATAAAGCTAATCTCGGCACGAAGGCAGAACTGGACTTCTTGGTGGTTGAGCACATTATGTTAACCCCGACTGCTTCGTAAACATGGTTTTACAAACTTAGCAGCCTGGGAGAATCCAGATGTGCATTGCTAAACACAGTGTGGATAATACAGTGTGTGTGTTACTGATGCAGAAATGGGGGGCTGTAGCCTACCTGGGAATTTGCATAGCTGAACTTAACTAACGCCAAATTACAATTACAGTTCTTGTTGTTCTTTCGAACGTTTAATTAAATTGACTCTCCTGCTCCCTAGCAACCCTAAGCAAAGAATTTTTTTGAAGATTGTGCTCATTAAAAACAAAACTGTTTGCCTGGATGGCGTCTAGCTAGCCTTGCCTGATTTTTTAAAAAAAGTAATGGCAAACCAGCTTTGTATTGTTGTTCCTCCCTCTAAAAAAAAATCCAAAATGCTTGAGATTGTTCGACCAGGCTTTGTGGTCCTTGACCCGAGGTGGCGCAGTGGTTAGAGTGCAGCACTGCAGGCTACTTCAGCTGACTGCAGTTCTGCAGTTCGGCTGTTCAAATCTCACCGGCTCAAGGTTGACTCAGCCTTCCATCCTTCCGAGGTGGGTAAAATGAGGACCCGGATTGTTGGGGGCGATATGCTGACTCTGTAAACCGCTTAGAGAGGGCTGAAAGCCCTATGAAGCGGTATATAAGTCGAACTGCTATTGCTATTGCTATTGACTTGATAAGGAATTTTGTTTCACTTTTCCTCCCAAGCTCTGTTTTCACTGGCAGAGGGTTGCAGGAGGCCATCACAGCCGGAAACAGAGCTCGGGAGCCCATTTTCACTGGCAGAGCACTTGGGCTGCCACAGTTGCCCCTGACGTGAGAGACAATAAGCAGGCCATGCCAACTCTGGTCACATCGGTCCTGCCCCACCTCCAAGGTCAAATACAACCCTGATGAGGCCCTCAATTAAAGAGCCGAGGTGGCGTAGTGGTTAGAGTGCAGTACTGCAGGCTACTTCACCTGACTGCTAGCTGCAGTTCAGCAGTTCATCAGCTCAAGGCTGACTCAGCCTTCCATCCTTCTGAGGTGGGTCAAATGAGGATCCAGATTGTTGGGGGCAATAGGCTGACTCTGTAAACTGCTTAGAGAGGGCTGTAAAAGCACAGTAAAGCGGTATATAAGTCTAAATGCTATTGCTAGGTATCACCTATCATCTATCTCTCGATCTCTATCTTCTGTCTATCTTCAATATCTATCACTATCTTTTTTCTGTCTATATTCTCCCTACCTACCTACATATCATCTATCTATCTATCTATCTATCTATCTATCTATCTATCTATCTATCTATCTATCTATCTATCTACCTACCTACCTACCTACCTACCTACCTACCTACCTACCTATCTATCTATCTATCTATCTATCTATCTATCTCTGGTGCAGTGGTTAGAATGCAGTATTACAGGCTGACTCTGCCCACAGACAGGAGTTCGATCCTGACCGGTTCAAGGTTAACTCAGCCTTCCTTCCTTCCGAGGTGGGTCAAATGAGGATCCAGACTGTTGGGGGCAAGAGGCTGACTCTGTAAACCGCTTAGAGAGGGCTGTAAAAGCACAGTAAAGTGGTATATAAGTCTAAGTGCTATTGCTACTGCTATGAAATTGAGTTTGACACCCCTGTCCAAAAGGAAGACGTTTCCCCTTTGAAACAGGCATTTATTTTCATAGAGCAGATCAGGATGAATGGTATGGGGATGAACCATTTAAGTCACTGAGTCCAGCGCTTGTAGAAATCCAAATCAACCTTCCCCTAGATAGATAGCGCCCATTTTCTGGATTGACCATTTCCTTGATTGTCCATTTTCTGCTTGAACATTTCCAGTGAAAGGGAGTTCACTCTTTCTCTCACTGATTGATTCCACTGATGAGCTGCAGTTATTGGGGGTTTTTCTTTTAACTTCCCCTCCGAATCTGCCTTAACAGCTTTACTCAATGTCCTGTATTTCAGTTAATCCTTTTATTGCAGGATTCAGAATGTTGTAGCACATCAGTTGCATCCAACTCAACCAAGGAAGGAAGGAAGGAAGGAAGGAAGGAAGGAAGGAAGGAAGGAAGGAAGGAAGGAAGGATAGATTAAGGAAAAAAAGAGAAAGGGAGAAAAAAATCATAAATCAAAGAAGGAAGGGCATAGAGACTAAAAGAAGAAAAAAGGAAGAAACAAATGAAAGAAGGAACAGAGGAGAGTCAGACGAAAGGAAAGAAAGAGGAAAAGAAAACAGGAAGAAAAGAGGAAATGAAACAGATTAGGAAGGGAAGGTGTGAAGGAAGGAAGGAAGGAAGGAAGGAAGGAAGGAAGGAAGGAAGGAAGGAAGGAAGGAAAGGAAAGGAAAGGAAAGGAAAGGAAAGGAAGAATAAAAGGTCAGTTGTTCTTCAAAACGGGTGCATTTTTCACAAAATCCAGTTTAGTGCTGTTTCTTTCCAAGAAATAATGAGCTCATGATGGTAATAAAAACTGATTATGTCGAAATGGGCAATCAAAGAAAATCATGTGCATATGACATGGCCAAATGAAAGCTCATCGCTAGGCAAAAATGACACTTGGCTCCTTCAGAGAACTGATAGTGTGTATATTAAAAAAAATGACCCTCAAAATTGTGCCTACATTTACACAAATAATCATTGTCCGACCTGCCATCCAGGCATCAAAGACTTGTGAAAATGAGGCAGTGAGCTGGCTCACTCTGCTAAATGATGACTCTTCACACCTTCTTTAAGGCAACCTCTAGTGTACCTTCTAGCATTTTGACCTTCTTTCTCTTTCTTTCCTCTCGTGCACATGACCTTTGGCAACATCCAGGGGAGAAGTTATTCGAATGAGCCAGGAAGTGCTATTTTATTAGTCTTCGACAATTAGCATCTCATCGGATTCCTCCATTCTGGAAGAGTTCCTCCGCTGATTTGCTTGACGAGGCCGAGAAAGATTTGCACTGGGGTATGGTCTTGAGTTTCCATTTTTCAGACGTTGTGCAACAGTACGATGGAGCAAGTCAACGACAGGCCGAGTAGGGGATGAGACCTCCTGATCTAAGTATTAACAGAGGCCGTTTCTGGAAAACGACACTGTGCATTTTTGAAATGTGGAAAAACTATATGTTCATGGAGGCGGCAAGCATGACCCGACAAATGCGCGCCCGACAACAGCGCGCCCGACAAAACCGCGGCGATAAAACCGCAATGTCGACAGTGTGCCCACAAAGGTGTGCCGACAAAAGAACACCGACAGAAGCGCGATTATGGTTAAGGTAAGGGTTGGGGTTAGGGTTAGGGTTAGGATTAGGGTTAGGGTAAGGGTAAGGGTAAGGGTAAGGGTAAGGGTAAGGGTTAGGGTTAGGGTTAGGGTAAGGGTAAGGGTTAGGGTTAGGGTAAGGGTAAGGGTAAGGGTAAGGGTAAGGGTAAGGGTTAGGGTAAGGGTAAGGGTTAGGGTTAGGGTTTAGGGTTAGGTTCAGGGTTATGTTTAGAGCACACTTCTGTTTGCGCGCTGTTGTCGGCGTGCTTCTGCGCTTATTCGTCGGCGCGATTTCAAACTCGTGGTTTTCTCCCCGCGGTATTGTTGGCGCGCTTTTGTCAAGCGTGCATTTGTCGGTGAACCGGCGGCAAGCTTAGATAGGAGCATATAAAAAACATGGGATGGGGACAGTGGTGGGATCCTGCCAGTTTAACGACCGGTTCGGTGATTGCGTGCTTTGCGCGCATGTGCAGTTTTAACAAAACTTATCTTCCATGTTACTTCTGGGGAGTAACACAGCTGAGGCACAGCAATCTTCGCCCTGGGCAAATCAGCTGAGAGGATATAGGTAAGTAAAACACAGGGGCGGGTGGGCGGCCCACCTCATCATCGCATTGAACCGCTTCACTACCCAGCTGATTGACAGAGCTACCGGTTTGCCCAAACCGGTGCAAATTGGCTGAATCCCATCCCTGGATGGGGAGTTCCCTCTATGCATGAAAAACAGGCACTCAATAATTTCAATTTCCTAGCTTTGAGTCCTGTTTCCTGGTTGTTGTTTTTTTCATCCTAGTTCTTATCTTTTAATTCCCACTTTCTGCTTTAAAAGAAATATAACTTATTTGTTCGTGGTCATTCCATTAGCCAATGACCGTTGTTCTTGTTCGACTGCTGTGTAGAAGACAGCACCCAAAAGTAGACGTGTCACTTTAGTAAACGTAGTTTTAATCGTATAATTTACTTTAAAACAATGACATGCTTTTTGCGTGATTCCTCTTTATATTTAGCAAATTTTATTTTCTGTTACATTTAAAAAATCCCTTATTTGTAGATGACAGAGTAGCAGAATCACAAGGTTGGAAGGGACCTTGGAGGTCTTCCAGTCCAACCCCTTGCTCCAGCAGAAAACTTTACAACATTTTGCTTTTGCTCCAACATGCCCTTGGAGTTGCCTCCAAAACTTTGTGGCGAGGCAAAGTAGGTGCTTTTTGACATTAACATACAGGTATTCCTCAACTTACAACCACACCTGGAACTTTAGCTTCCATTACAGTGAGGTCATCATGCCTGATCTTATGATGTTTTTTTAATCATTAAGCAAATCATGCAATTGTTAAGAAAACCTGACTTCCTCCATTAACTTTGTTAATGCTATAGATGTTAAGTGAATCACTGCGGTTGATAAGTTAGTAACCTTGTTGTTAAGTGAATCCGGCTTCCCCATTGACTTCGTTAATGCCACAGTTGTTAAGTGAATCACTGTGATTGATAAGTTAGTAACCTCATTGTTAAGTGAATCCGGCTTCCCCATTGACTTTGTTAATGCCACAGTTGTTAAGTGAATCACTGTGGTTGATAAGTTAGTAACCTCATTGTTAAGTGAATCTGGCTTCCCCATTGACTTCATTAATGCCACAGTTGTTAAGTGAATCACTGCAGTTGATAAGTTAGTAACCTTGTTGTTAAGTGAATCCTGCTTCCTCATTGACTTCGTTAATGCCACAGTTGTTAAGTGAATCACTGTGGTTGATAAGTTAGTAACCTCGTTGTTAAGTGAATCTGGCTTCCCCATTGACTTCATTAATGCCACAGTTGTTAAGTGAATCACTGCGGTTGATAAGTTAGTAACCTTGTTGTTAAGTGAATCCGGCTTCCCCATTGACTTTGCTTGTCAGAAGGTGACAAAAGGAGATCACATGAGCTTGAGACACAGCAACGGTCATAAATACGAATCCAGTTGTCAAGCATCTGAAATTTGATCAGATGATCAGGGGGCAAACGTCATTAAGTGTGAAAAATAGTCATAAGTCGCTTTTTCCAGTGCCCTTGTAACTTTGAACGCTCTCTAAATGAACTGTTGTTAAGTCGAGGACTACCTGTAATTTGTTCTTTCTAAATTTAATCATTTCCAATTTTTTTCCCCACTACAGAATGCAAAGTTGACACCTGGTTTTTCAATGCCTTTTTTTGTGTGTGTGTTCTTTGTTAGATGAAGGCAGGTCTCTGCTGAAGCAATCCGTATGGATTTGCCTTTTCACACTTAAAAGGTGTAGATGTTTCAGATTTAAAGAACAAAGACATCAGGATCAAATCAACAAGCTGCGTGGCCCTCCCTTAAACCGTCTCTGCTAAAAAAAAAAATTCATCCTTTTGTCAATAGATCAGAAGCGAATGCAGGAAATATTGCTCTTTTACAAGGAAGGAACGCCCCGCAGAAATGAGCTGAATGAGGCTATTAACAGATTTTCAATACAAAGCTAATTGATAAAAAAAAAAAAGATATCCAGGCAACTCAGTTTCTATCACAATTATTTTTTTTTCCCAGGCACAAAAAGGAATAATTCAGTTTGTTGTTCCAAATATATTTGACACATTAATTCAGCATGAAAAGAATGGTTTAATGAAGTCTGAAGAGAATTGCTATCTGCCCTTTGAATGAGTTATCTAAATGCCACTTTATTATGCGAAGCTATGTAAAATAAATTGCATTCCAGCCCTTGTTAAGAAAGGGAAAAAAAGAGGGTGGTGGGGGGGGGGGGGAATAAACCTTATCACAGCCCAGTGTTGACGGAGAAATGATGTGAAGATCAGGAGATCCGCTGCACCACTTTGAAGACAAGGAGGGGGTGGGTGAAATGTGTGGAAACTTAACACCAATAGCCCCCACGTTGAAAAGCAGATAATTTGACATGGAGATAATTATCATCTTACTTTAAAAAGCGATTAAGTGCAATTATGTTCCGCAAGAAGAGGCGCCCGGAACAAAGAAAACAAAATTTAAGGCTGGCATTGTTCAGCCATATGCTTGGAGATGGAACCCAAAACCTTTCAAAACGGTGAGATATGTGTCACTGGGCGATATGAAAGTACGATAAATAAATAGGCTTAGATTCCCTCTGATCTTTGACGAGGCTGACTGAAGTTCTACACTAGCCCATTAAGATGCTGTTGGGAATGGAATGTTCTGCATTGATAATTCCTGCAGAGAGGCAGTTTTACAGGTAGCTGTAGACTCACAACCAGCGCTGGGATTCACTTAGATTTACCACCCGTTTACGGTGAGCGTGCGCACGCCTTCCACACATGCACGAGGCCTTCTGTGCATGCGCCATGTCCGTGCGCGGTGCATGCCCCTGTTGAAAGAAATGTCCTTCTGGGTTCAGCTCCAAGTGGGGAAGAAGACACTGGAGACATGGAGGCTGCTTGGAAAGAAGGTTTATTGTTGGACAGGGCCACATGGCTTGAGCCCTGAACAGAAAAGGTGATCACATGCTTCAATGTTGGTGGAGAAGAAGAGAAGGGCTGAGGGAGGGGCTTGCTAGGCTTTTATAACCTGTTCAGTCCCACCTCTCTGTTTCCTGTTCCTGTGTAAGAAATGTATTCTGACTGGTTGTCAGACTCCCATGGTGCCATGCAGGGGGCTACTCTCTAGGCTGTGGTGAGTTCTCAGTTGCCTTGTGGTCAGTTGAGTAATATCCCTTCCCCCTACAGCTGCAGTGAGGAGAAGTCTTTATTATGTAAAGTGGGCTGGCCTGGCCTGGCCATCTTAATGGCCCATTAGCTGGGGATGGGCAGAAAGCTACAGGCAGCTATTCTGTCTTTTAAAACATGTTTCTTTCTTTTCACATCCAGAGAAATATTCTGCCTTTTCAATATTTCCTAGGATATTTCATTTTTCCGGGAGAGGGCTGGATGATAACTTCCCACACCCCGGCATCAAAAACAAGGATACACAGAGCGTTTTGGAGCTAGGGTGGGTGGGCAGTTCAGGTGCCACCTCTGCTTACAACCATGTGCTGAGCAAACTTTCAAAGTCACAACTGCACCGAAAAGGGGGACTTTTGACTGTTTTTCACACAACTGTTGCAGCATCCCCAGGGTCACATGGTCAAAATTTGGAGGCTTGGCAACTGGCAAGGATTTATGACGGTTGCGTTGTTCCTGGGGTCATCTTTTGAAACCTTCTGACAAGCAAAGTCAATGGGGAAGCCGGATTCATTTTGCAACCATATTACTGCCGCCGGGATTCCCTTAACGACTATGGTAAGAAAGGTTGTAACATGGGGCAAAACTCACTTAATCACTGCCTTGCTTAGCAATGGAAACTTTGGGCTCAATTGTGGCTGTAAGATGTAGTCTTGTCCTTGTAAAATGATCTCATCCTTTTAAATAAAGGATGAGATAGTTCTTCTTCCTCCTCCTCCATCTTCTTCATCTTCTTCTTCTCCATCCTCCTCTTCTCCTCTTTCTCCTCCTCCCTTCTTCCAGCTGCTTGTTCTACTCTTCCTCTTCTTCCTCCTCCATCCTCCTCTTCTCCTCTTCCTCTATCTCCTTCTTCTTCTCCTTTTCCTCCTCTTCCTCCTCCTCCATCTTCTTCATCTTCTTTTCCTCTTTCTCCTCCTCCTCCATTTTCTTCTTCTCCTCTTCTTCCATTCTTCTTCCAGCTTCTTCTCCTCCTCCTCTTCTTCCTCCTCCTCTTCTTCCTCCTCCATCTTCTTCCCTCCTCCTTCCTTCCTTCTTCCAGCTTCTTCTTCTCCTCTTCCTCCTCCTCCATCTTCATCTTCTCTTCCTCCTCTTCCTCCTCCTCCTTCAAGCTTCTTCTCCTCCTCTTCCTCTTTCTTCTCCATCTTCATCTCATCCTCCTCCTCTTCCTCCTCTTCCTCCTCCTCCTCCTCCTCCTCCTCCTCCTCCTCCTCCTCCTCCTGTTTTCTTTTTTCCAGCCTTTCATACAGAGCCTAAACAGATTGCTATTTCTGCCCACTGGCTGAAACACAGCCCAAGGATATTCAAAATTGAGCCAAGGGCCACCACCATCCCTACAGCTGGAGGTTGCTCACTCCCTGATCCATCCTTATTGACCGTGGTTCTTCGGGGTTTCAGATGGGCGTCTTTCCCAGCCCTAACACATCCTAGAGAAGATGTCCTTCATGACCGAACAATGATCAATCTGGGACACCTAACAATACAGAGGAAGAACGCTTTTCCTTCCTGACTCGTGAATCGAATTCAGAGAGCCAGGAAAGCACAAAAGGCCTTTTCTGATCCTTTGTCCGGTAGCTCTGTTAGCAGCGATACCTTCTTGGCGTTTCTTTGGTCTGCCTCCATTGGGGAAAGAAAAACCTGCCTATTGTGTTCATTTTGTGTCTTTTCTGAATGATTATAGCTCTTCGCCACCGCTTTCCCACTCCCCTAGATTAACAACCTTTATTTGTATCCCTTGTTTTCAACAAAATGGACTTGGGTTGCAGCTTATTATTCATCTGGGGTTCTCGGACATAATTTATTATTTGGTATTTTCCTCCCTTGCCCCCTTTTCCCTCCCACACAAGTAACGCAAAGCTCTTGGCACTAACTGGCTGGTGGAAAGTGGATTTTTGTCATGCAACACCAAAGGAAGTGTCCTCCAATGGATAAACAATATGCATTTACAGTGATAGATGCATGGCTCCACAAAGGTTCCCTGGGGTCTGTCAGTGACAGAGCACATCGTGTTCCACATCCAACCTCCCCTTCCTTGGTGACACATTGTCCCTGGCACAAGGTCTGGCTTTCTGCTACCTTTATAAGCACTTTCAGGAAGGTGAGCGGGATTTGAAAGGAAATGAGAAATGGGAGGATGATGGGCCTTGAGCAATCCGGATAAATCAGCAGGGCCAACCCAGGGGTGAAATGCTACCAGTTCAGTCAAACCTGTAGTAAAAAAATTACAACCAGTTTGGGCGAACCAGTATTTCCCACAATCAGCCGTGATGCACAATTTATATTAGCTGATTGACGGAAATACCATGGATTTTCCCCCTGCCTGCTGTTCTACTTACTTTTGCAGACACGCTCGGTAGCAGGCTCCACCCACCCATCCTGACATCACCATGTCATTTTTGATGTTCTGCATGAACCGGTAACATAGGTAAGTTGATTTCACCCCTTGGTCACCCCCACCCCACAAAGTTTCATGTTGAAGGAGCTGCCTGCTCATGAACCCCGATAGTTAGCGAACTCAACTGTAGGGGAAAGAGTAACAGAATCTGGGGGAGGAGTCAAAAGAGGGACCAGCCTAGAATCCCTATGTAACCACAAGCAGTTTAAATCTCATCTCCCTTGAATTCCATGTACCTTTATCTAATTCCAAGCAGGTGCTAACCATTAGCTGAGAAGATTCTAGTGCAGGGGTGTCATATTCAAAGTCCGGGGGCCAGATCCAGCCCATGGGGTGCTTAGACCCGGCCCGCAGGACCACCCTGGAATCAGCGAAGCATTGCCCATGGTGCAGTGGTGGGATTCAAATAATTTAACAACTGGTTCTCTGTCCTAATGACTATCTGGGTAAGCGAGGTTTAGTGGTCATGTGACTGTGTGGGTGTGGCCAACTCAACATTACTCAGGTCGATGGGCACTTTGCCTTAGCTGTTACAATGTAATGAGAGTTAACCGGAGAGGGCAATAAGCAGGGCAATAAAGATTAAGCTAGAAACAACACCAGAATTTTCCTTCCTGCCTTACTTACAGGATTAGTCCTGTAAAGTGGAAAATAACCAAAAGAAGATTTCTTCCAACAACCGGTTCTCTGAACCTCTTAGAAAGTTAAGAACCGGTTTTCCTGAATAGGTGAGGGCTGGCTGAATCCCACCACCGCCATGGTGCCTCTACCAGCAAAAATGGAACATGGACAGCCCTCTTGAGCTCCATTTTCACTGGCAGAGGGTTGCAGAAGATTGTTGCAGCCAGAAACGGAGCTCAGAAGCCTGTTTTTGCTGGCAGAGCGCTTGGGCCATCCCAGGTGCCCCCGATACGAGTGACATCGAGCTGGCCATGCCCACCTTGCCCCCCCCCCAAGGTCAACAAAACCCTGATGAGGCCCTCAATGAAATCGAGTTTGACACCCCCGGTTTCTAGTACTTAGGCTTTTTAGCAATAAAACAGTTTAATTGTACCTTCCTGTATGGACCTGGTCTTTCGCGCCTGACATCATCTGACACAACTTGATCCCTGGATTTCTGTTTTTCTATTCCAGTCTAAAAAATAAATAAATGACAGTTTAATTATTCCTTGCCAGATTAAAAATAAAAAGCCAGCAGCCAGTCTGTTCTTGGCTGGTAATTGGCAATCAGTGTCAGAAAATAAGTTAGTTGGTCTGATGGTTGTTAGAAAGCAGGGAGGAAGTGGCTGACTTGTTTTTGCTAGCATATAATAGATTATCTGTCTGAGCCTAGGCAGTGATATCACTCTTCAAGACCCAGTTGTTGTGGCCCGCCAGCAGAGCTGGCAGCAGATTTGCACAATGAGGAGGAACATGGGCCAGTCCTGGAGTCTGGGGAAGGCTCTGATGAGGGCTCTGTGTTGGAGGCAGAGAGGGGGCCAGGGCCATCTAACAGTTATCAGCTGCCTTCAGAGTCAGTGAGGCAGACAAACAGCTGGTTCCCAGGGTGCGCATGCACAGAGTTGCCAGACAAAGGGAACAACTAAAGAACAGGGGTCGACTTGGGAATAAGACCAAAGGTGGACAATGAATGCCCCCTCCCAGAGGAAATAAAAGAGGAGTGAAAGGGGAGTGGAGTTTGCAGGAGACAATTAGTTCACTTAATTGGTTCGTGACTCTCCGAGACTCCTTGCCAAGTTTTGCAGATATCGGTCTGGCAACTCTCCAAGCCAGATAAGGTCTGTGACTGTAAATCCTCCCTTGAAAGACTTTGTTGGATCTGAAGGAGCAGAATTCACAGTCAATTAATAAAAGGGGTTTTTGTCGGGACAAGGAGTTTGCTGCCTGCTCTTGGGAACACCAGTTTGCAGCAGCATTGGGACAAGGCATGTAAAGGAGGGACTTATGGAATGACATCGCTGCAGGACAGGGCTTCCCATATCTTTTTTATTATTATTAACGTTTTAAATCCCACCTTTATTCCTTTATAAAGGTGAGCCGAGGTGGCGCAGTGGTTAAATGCAGCACTGCAGGCTACTTCAGCTGACTGCAGTTCAGCAGTTCAGCTGTTCAAATCCCACTAGGCTCAAGGTTGACTCAGCCTTCCATCCTTCCGAGGTGGGTAAAATGAGGACCCGGATTGTTGTTGGGGGCAATATGCTGTCTCTGTAAACCGCTTAGAGAGGGCTGAAAGCCCTATGAAGCGGTATATAAGTCTAACTATTGCTATTGCTATATAAATAACTCAAACATTCCTAATATAACTTCCTCCTACTATTTTCCCCACAACAACCCTGGGACTGAGAGTGACAGATCCAAGTTCACCCAGCCAGATTTCATGCCTAAAATGGGATTAGATCTCACTGTTGCCTGCTGAATGGCCCAAACTCACCCAGCAGGCTTTCATGCCTAAGATAAAAGTATAGAATTCACACTCTCCTGGTTTCTAGCCTGAAGCCTTAATCACTGGACCAAACTGGCTTGTCTTTTTAAAGATCATGTACACTTTGCTGCACACACACGCTAGAAGTGAGCTTTTCCGAGAGCTGCCCACTCCCTCACTAGCCTTTTAAAAGGCCATCAAAATCTGAGATTTCCAGCAGGCTTTAGGGGTAAAAATGTGAACTGTTCCCTCTGGTAATTGGAGAAGAGGGAGGCTGGATCGAAGTAGCATCCTTTTATTTATCTCTGGCACCAAACTGTGTTGCATCATGCTTATTATAGATATTGTCTACCGATACTATCTTGTTTTAACCTTATTTACACAACTACAGAGTGTAAGCCGCTCTTGAGTCAGTTATCAACTGGAGTGGCACAGAAGCCCTTTAAATAAGTAAACAAACTCTCCAAAGATCTTCTATTGGTCAAGACAAGCGCTTTCTGCTTCATGTCATATATTTACTTGAAGAAAGCTAGCTGGGATGGGGGGGAATACCAGATAGGAAGGTAAAGAAGTAATATAAAGCAATGGATCGGTTAGAGACCTTGGGTCAGGGTATTTTTAGCGTGAGAAAGTACATCTGTTCATATGATAATTGTACATTTCCGTTAATAATATACAAGCTATAAAGGATTGTTAATCCTTCATTCTTAAGCCTTTATCTCTTTTTCACTTGTGAAAGTTGGTCCTGAGATTTTAAAGAATGTATGAATTTGATGCTATTACTACTCATGTTTGGAAACTGCAATTAGGACTGTTGTTTAGTGGACTTTAGTAGGCAAAAACCAGACCAGCATTGCTGCAACAGTATTTATTGACTCAAAAATGGAACTGCTACTGAAACTGAAACTGAAACTGATACTGAAACTGATACTGATACTCTACACAGGGCCTTAACCAATTGTAGAACTAGAAAAAGCCCGTCCAAATATAAATGTTCTAATTTTCCCTCCAAAATAGTTGGGGTCATCTAAAGGTTAGTTTCACTTTAGCACAGTTAACAGTTAGGGTCCTCTAAAGGTTAGTTTCATTTTAGTACTGTTAACACAACTATATACATCCAATACATAACAAGGACCAAATAGATCATCACTAAATTAGTCCTGATTGGTGTATTATCAATAACATTTAATTATGTCAGGGCGCACCGACATTTTTATCTCAGCTAGTCCCTAGATGAAGAATACATATATGCGGTGAATTATATATATTTAAATATTTAAATGTATGCCATGATGGGATGTTTGCAAGCAAGCAAGCAATCTATCTTCCTGTAATTACTGTGAAATTTGCATGTGACAGCTCTTTATGACAAAGGGGCAAAATTGAAGATGTTGAATTATTCACTTCTTGAAGTCCTACTGCCAGAAAGGGATAATACTTGTTAAAATGTTGAATGGTGCGTTGACATTTAAACCCCTTTCAAAAGAGAAAGATCAACTGCCCCATTGACACAAGGTCTTTTGTGGGCATCAGCCTAGGAATGAAACCTCTGACTTTCCACAACTGGAAATTTCCAGAGTTCTGAATCAACACGGAAGTGTAAGTTGCAATCAGGCTAGAAACTTCAGCTAGACATAAGGAGATCACAAGACACAGCATGAAGCTCAGTAGGGAGCCCTATCACGTAAAAATTCTAAAAAGCAATTGCTGGTGTATCACAGGATGTCCCACCCCAAATCTGTAAAATTATTTCAAACAATAAAGCCCACCTCCCAACTTCCAGTTCTTGGCCATTCTTGGGAAATCAGTACATTTTTCCATTGTCCCAGGGTTAGATGAAATCAGTGGTGGGATTCAAAACATTTTACTACCGGTTCTGTGGCCATGGCTTTGTGGGTGTGGTGTGGCTTTGTGGGCATGGCAGGGGAAGGAGACTGCAAAATCCCCATTCTCTCACCACCCCATTAACCTGCCTTCCAGCTCCATTCTCTTGTTCAGGGCAACTAAAGAAGATCAGCTGGGAGGCTGGGAGGCAGCGGGGCGGGGCCAGCCTATTATCCGGTTCTCCAAAGTACTCAAAATTTCCACTGGACCCACACAGCTTATCTGAAGCAACACTTTGGTAAATGATCAAAGATAATCAAAGATTCAATGAAACTGTTGACTTATGTTGTAATAACTTTTTATTTTTTGTCTTTTTTATTCTTTCTGTTATGAAATAGAGTACTACTTATATGATATATAAAGGACAATAATATTTTTTTAATGTATAAGAGTGGGATGATTTGAATACTTTGGTATAAGTGTATGTAGTGACCATTTCACATTAGAAAGATCTTTGTATATTAAACAGATTAATGATGATGTAAGGAAGAATTGATATATATCCCTTTATTTATTTATCAGCATAAATATAACATATATATATGATAAATAAATAAAGGGAGACTAGTATAGATCTATTTCAAGCTATTATTTATTTATCAGCATAAATATAACAAATGTAACAAAAAAGGCAACAGTAAAAAAATATTGGGTTTCTGTCTGGATGGACTCTTGTGACGAGCCTAATGACAGAGAGTGGAAGTGTGACCTTCCTCCCATACTTGGGCATACCAGGGGTTGTGACTTTAAGTATATATATATATATATATATATATATATGGAAGAATAATTAATAAAGGGAAACCATTCTGGACGATTGGAGACATTATGGTCAATTGAAAATATGAATGTTTTATTATAAACCAATGGGAATTCTTTGTCCCAATCTTCGCTTTTACTCCTTAGAGATAGGTGATACTATAATACTTTAAAGACTCATTGTTATTTGATAGATAATTATGAATTTAAGTAAACAAGGATTGTTACAAATGAAAGAATATTAATGGTAATCTGAACACATAATGCTCAATGACAGCGAAATATCCAGTTATGTTTAATGTAAACCAGTGATGTTAATCCTAAGTTTAAGAATTGATGCACAAAAACTTGTAACCAAACGACATGCCTGATAAAATGGAGGAAAGTTGTTCTTTTTCCCCGCTCTTGCTTTGTTTTTGTATGTGTTGTTTTGTTTAACAAGAATATATATATATATATATATATATATATATATATATATATATATATATATATATATATATATATATATATATATATATATATATATATATATATATATGTTAAAAAAAGATAATCAAAGATTCCAGTCACCTGATAATTGCTTCTTGGAATCTTGGATCTACTACACTTGTTTTCCATCTTTTACTCAAAGAAGCGGATGGTCCGTCTGTTATTTCACTAAGTGCTGGACACAGCATGGGAAGCCGTAAACTCAGTGGCTGGCAGATTTGAAGCAGAGAAAATAAATGCTGATTATCTCGTTGCCTACGCAGTGATCAATTTAATTAGCCTTTTGTCCTAAGCTCACCCACTAGCAATGGACAGATATGACCACATCAGGCAAGAAAGATGGATTGATAATGCAAAATTTAGAAAGCTCCGTAGAGATGATTCCATTTTACTTTTCATTTTTACAACATTGGCCATGAATGTGTTCTATTGGTATTCGGGAAATTTGGTTGTCAATTAGATTTGATGTGGAATGATGTGTTGTGAATGTAGCTGGTCTATGACTGTAATAAACTGAATTAAATTGTGTTGGGAATGGTCTTCCATTGATCATCAGCCCTTATTGTTATCAGGAACTACATGATTACAGTGAGATGTGCAACACTTGGCTTTTATTATAATCAGCTAACACAGCTGATTATACTTTAAAGTATACTTTAAAGAAGAGGTCCTCAACCCTGTCCATGGATTGACACCAGGCTACAACATGCAAGAAACTGGGCCACGCGCGCAGGAAGTATGTGAAACCACGCTCCCACCAATCCACGGAAAAACCTCTCTCCATGGAACCGGTCCGTGGTGCCCCAAAGTTTGGAAGCCACTGCTTTAAAGGAAGGGAAGCTGCTGCCTTAGCCATCAGGCCTGGAAATAGTCATAATAACATTCCTTTCTCAGAGAGTCAAGGACATATTGCCCTGCACCTGGAGTGGTGTGACTGGGAGGCATCTCCAGTTGGGACAGTGCCTGAATGAGCCATGTGATGGACATGTGGGTGCTGAGCAGGGGTTGGACTTTTCTTTGGGTGGGGAAAACCTGGAAACTTTCAGATTTGGGATTTCCCAGATGTGTCATTATGACAACTTTAATAAAATGGGACTTCGAAGAAACTCAAGCCTCGGAGTCTTCTTTCATTGGGGGGGGGGGGGGGGCGTTACTTGGAACGTTAGCATTAAAAATCATATAAAAAGAATTTCCTTTCCCTGCCCCCCCCTTAAAGGGAGGCACTAATAATCACGGGAAATTATTTTCTGCAATTTAAAATTTTGGTTAATACATTTTTGTCAAAAGCCTAAATTGAAGCATTTTTTTAAAAAAAATGCTTTTAAAAATCACTGGTAGAATTTCAAGGCTAAAGTCAACAGATGATTACTCTGAAAAGTAAACAATCTTATTTGGGAGTAAGCATAAGGGGTAAAAAGATATTAACTGTATGTGCGGGAGACTACAATGTAATTGTACATTTTGAATCTGATTTCCTACTTGTTCAGTATATTTTTTCCAAAGCCTGAGTTTATTAGAGTAAATACATATAGATCAGCTATTTGGCTGACATTGGTTCACACATACAGTATACTAATAAAATGAGGAGAGACACGGGTAGGTGGGTGGGTGGTGGGTGGGAGGGAGGGAGGGAAGGAAGGAAGAAAGAAAGGAAGGAAGATAGACCTGTCCAAGAACTCAACAATATTTGGGATTTTTAGAGAAAGATTCTAAACAATTTTAATAGTTCAGTGAAATGTGCTGAAAATAATGAAATAAAACTTAACAGAGAGACGTATAAAGAGGAAAAAAAGAGACAATCTTAACAGGGGAATCATTTGACTTAATAATAGGCATGCAATGGATCCTTGAATTTAACTGCTCACACACTAAAAGTGAGCTAAAAAGCCAGATAATTTAGGGGAGGAAGTTATCCCATTCCATGCTTGAAATTCAACATCTTCTTGTGAATTGTTTCCATTGTCTACAACATTTCAACATTTGAATTTTGGAATGCATGAAAGGTTTGAGAAGAAAGCAGTAGCATGATGAATTGAAAAAGAGCAGAGAATGGCACATATAATCAAGGAGCATGTTATAGAGAAGTTGATATAAAATAATGATCAATATTCCAAAGAAAGAAGATCTTAGTAGCTTATGATCCAGCAGAAACCTCCTGCTGATACTGTATGAGTTGCTGAAGTAACACTGAAAGGCGTTTTTCAGGACAGCAGTGACTTAAGACAAGTGAATGACAAGCTAATCTTGTTCTAAATAAAACATGAATTGAGAATAATGAAGATTGATGTAACATGTTCTCAAAGAAAAAGGAGGAGAAAACTGAACAGATGGAAAATGGGTTGGGGGAAAAAAGCCCACAATCCATTGTCAAAATCATTTTTCTTGCCAGGGCTCAAAGACTTCAAGGCAAAATATCCTTGGAGAATTACTGACAGTTCAAATAGGGCAGAGAGTTAGAGACAGAATATAGAATACCGGAGTCCAAAAGAGCCTTGGAGGTCTTCTAGTCCAACCCCCTGCTCAAACAGGAATCCCTCTGCCATTTCAGACAAATGGCTATCCAATTTCTTGTTTAACACTTTCAGGGAGGGGAAAACCAACAACTCTGAGACACAAACTGCTCCACTGGTTAATTGTTCTCTGTGTCAGGAAACTTCTCCTTAATTCTAGGTTGGATCTCTCTTTGATGAGTTTCCATCCGGTAATTCTTATCCTGCACTCACGTGCTTTAGCGAATCTCTGTGACGGCCCCTCCAATATTGGAAGACGGTTAGCATATCTCCCTTCTCTTCATTAGACCAGACATCCTTAGTTCCTACAACCTTTTATCATATGGTTTAAATTCCGGTCCCCTAGTCAAAATAATGGGCTAATCCTTCTTAAGGCGGTAATTGTCCAAACACAGGTAATTCAAATAGAAAATAGAATAGCATAACAGAGTGGGAAGGGTCTTCTAGTCCAACCATCTGCTTAGGCAGGAAACCCTATACCATTTCAGACAAATGGTTATCCAACATGTTCTTAAAAACTTCCAGTGTTGGAGAATTCACAACTTCTGGAGGCAACTTGTTCTACTGATTAATTGCTCTAACTGTCAGGAAATTTCTCTTTAGTTCTAAGTTGCTTTTCTCCTTGATTACTTTCCACCCATTGCTTCTTGTCCTACCCTCAGGTCAGTGGTGGGTTTCAAAAATTGTTGGAACCTACTCTGTGGGTGTGGCCTCCTTTGTGGGAGTGGCTTGCCACCCAGGTGAGCAGATGGGAGTGGTTTGCCACCCATGTGACCGGATATGAAATTATGAATTAGTACTTAGGTCGGTCCAAGTAGCTATTCAGAAACTCTGGCATTGAAGCGTGCAAGTCTTAAAAGCTGTCAAGTTACAAGATCCTTGCCAGTGGTGGGTTTCAAAATTTTTTGGAACCTCTTCTGTAGGTGTGGCCTGCTTTCCGGGTCCACTGGTGGAACTTCTTCTAACCGGTTTGGTAGATTTGACGAACCAGTTCTACCAAATAGGTGCGAACTGGTAGAAACCCACCTCTGCTTCAGATGCTTTGGATAATAGACTCTCTCTTCTTTGTGGCAGCCCCTGAGATATTGGAGCACTGCTATCATGTCTCCCCTAGTCCTTCTTTTCATCAAACTAGACACACCCAGTTCCTGCAATTGTTCTTCATATGTTTTAGTCTCCAGTCCCCTAATCATCTTTGTTGCTCTTCTCTGCACTCTTTCTAGAGTCTCAATATCTTTTTTACATCGTGGCGACCAAAACTGGATGCAGGTATCCCAAGTGTGGCCTTACCAAGGCCTTATAAAATGTATTATATAGAAATAGTATTCGGTGAGAACGCTAAGGTTCATTAGAGTCCTAAAGAAAACATTGAGGCGACTCGAGAGCAACGACCAGTTTCACGCAGTGACTGACCAGAGACTAAACTTCAGTAGCAGGAATGAAGGCAGATGTCTCCTCTCTTATTGTTCCTCATCATTGAAATTCTGTGCCATAGTGCCTCCAGTCCTGAGGAAACCTAATTCTAGATGGATCAAAAAAAAAAAAAAACCCCCATCATCAGAAGAGCTGGTAACAGAGACCATTTCCCATAAATTGTGCTAGCCTTCATTAACAAGCAGGAGGTGAAAGGCAGTAATTAATACAGAGACAGAAAACGCCTAACCATGGTGTTGAAAACAATGATCACGAACATTTATTGTTTGCATGCTCGCTTCTAATGACCAATGTTTTATTATGGCTGCTTATCTGTAAATTGGACAGGACCAAGGAGCCCTAAGGCAAATTATAAGCTTGTCAGCCAGGCCTTGAATGCGTCCCTCATCTTTATGCAGCCAAGTAGTGAAATCTCTCTCTCTTTCTCTCTCTCCCTCCCTCCCTTTCTTTCATTTACTGAGCAGGTTTTTGCATTTGCCAGCTTTTCCCTACATTGTATTTTTCAGTGAAGATGTCGAGAGAGGGAAAGGTGAAGGGCAGAAGGCTTAACAAATGTCCTTGCAGCCGAAGTGCCACTCACTTCAATGACAAAGGTTAATGAAATGGATCTCTATCGTGGAGTGGGTGACCTATTGAAATAATTGGAAGTCTATTTGCCTGGGAAATAAGATGGGAAAGGTAGAGCTGAGAATGAAGAACAGAAGATAAATGGCACCTGGAGCTTTGATCTTTAATGACCTCAACCGTGCAATCTGGAAATGACATGAAATTCACACTGGAAGCCATCGGCCCTTCTCCATTCAGGCAGCCGACCTATCAAAAGGCCTGAAGAGGTGATCTGATAGGCCCTTCCGACAAATCAGACAAAACGTAAGCAGAACGTATGTTGCTCTGAGTTTTTCGTGGGTCTCCTAAATGTAAAAGCCCTCCATATGGGCTGAGGGCCATGAATAGAATAGAATAGAATTGAATTCTGCAGAGCTGGCAGCAGATTCAGGCAGTGAGGAGGTTGGGGAGGAACATGGGCCAGTCTTGGAGTCAGGGAAGGCTCTGACAAGGGCTCTGTGTCAGAGGCAGAGGGGGGGGGGCAGAGCCGTATGCCAGTTACCAGCTGCCTTCAGTCAGACATCAGTGAGACAGATGAACAGCTGGAGCCTGTTCCCAGTGTGCGCATGCACAGAGCTGCCAGACGAAGGGAACAGTTAAGGAACAAGGGTCAACTTGGGAGTAAGGCCACAGGTGGATGAATGGCCCCTCCCAGAGGAAATAAAAGAAGAGCGAAAGGAGAGTGGAGTTTGCAGGAGACAATTAGTTCGCTTCATTGGTTCATGACTCTCCGAGACTCCTTGCCAAGTTTTGCAGAGATCGGCCTGGCAACTCTCCAAGCCAGATAAGGTCTGTGACTGTAAACCCTCCCTTGAAAGATTTTGCTGGATGTGAATGAGCAGAATTCACAGTCGATTAATAAAAGGGGTTTTTGTTGGGACAAGGAGTTGGCTTAATGCTCTTGAGAAGCCTCAGTCAGAACAGGAATAAAGACCACCAACTATACCCCTTCTTGACCTCTCCGAAGAAAGGAGATGACGGATGGTGTTAGGGCAGCAGACTGATCACTTGAAGCAAATTGGAGCAAAATGAAGCAAGGGAGAATGTTGGCAACGTGCATTTTTAAATGGATCGTGGAATTTATTTTATGCATAAAGATTATTTCATATATTTTCCTGAATTACAACTTTTTAATTCATTCTTTCTTGTTTTTAAACCCCAAGAAGCCTTGTAATATGTCTATTGTCGCTCCAAAATAGGAGCAATTTCATATCCAGGAAAAAGAGAATAGCCAAGACGTTTTTCAGTCCTGGACTAATTTGGGGAGTGTTTAAAAGCTGCCGTGAATGGATTTGCAAACAAAATAAAACCAGACCGCTATCCTACATTTGATTATGTGGCACAGCAGGGCTTAAATCTGTTCCATCGCTTTTAAGGGTCTTACATATTTCAGAGCATCTGTTGGACTAAATTGCTGGTGTGGGTCCTGTAGAGATGCCCGTGGCAGTCTCATCCTGTTATCTAGGAAGAATTTGATTCTGTTGGACCTGAGGAAGCAGATAGGGTCCTTATGGTTGTGGTTCCTGGCTACCTGAAGTCACCTGGCAAGTAACAATGGTTGGGTTGTCAAGAGTGGTGAATTCTTTCTTAAAGAGGCATTGCTAGACCCCATCATACTGGACTTGTTCGTTATGGAAGATTGTGGAGGTAGTGGTTGTACATTAGTGTCATCCTGGATGAAGGAGATTATCTGGACCCTTTTCTGTCAGAACAACAGGTATCAACAGAAGAAAAAATTGTCATGAGTTTGGATGACCTGAGGTGGGGATAGGATTAGAAGGGTGTTTTATCTTTTCTCTGCTTGACCTCTCGGAAATCTTTGATACCATCGACTATGGTATCCTTCTGGACTAGCCTTGGAGGCTAGAAGTGGGTACTTCTGTATTGTGCCTGCTCTATTTCCTTCCTCTGAGGTTGGTTCCAGTTGGTTTTGAATGAGCACGAGGCCAAACTGGAGGTGGCAGGAGGCGGGGTTATTTGAGAGACTGCCTCTTCTTGGTTACATCTACCATTCCTATCAGATGGCCAACATCTGCTTCATCTAACAGGCCCCACAACCCACCTGTGCTTTTTAGAGTACCATTCCACTCAAGGCAGGATTGGTCCCAACCTACTGATCTTCTAGATCCTTAAAACCCAGTTTTGACATCAGGCTGGAGATCCCAGGGACGCATGGAGCCCAAGATGATACTTTTAAGTTTCAGAAGGCATTCTCCCATTTTAATGGTCTATGACACTAATCTTGGGAAACAGAAGGAAGAGAAACAGCCTAGATGCTGGTCTAATACATACTTTTTTGAGTCAAAAGGTGAAATGGGCATGGAGAATGCTTCTCAGTAGGACCTTCCCTAGTTCTCTGGAAAATAAATGGCCTCCTATCTGGACTATCCCAAAGGATGAGAGCCATGTTATTATAGTTTCACCAGTTTAAATGTATATTTTTAAAAAATAGGTTGTTAAATGACATCACATATCTGATTGCAGAGATTAGTTTATGAAAGACGCCTCTAATATAAGGTTCTTATGAAGCCAGAACAAAGTTGTTTTGAACTTTGATTTATATGTTTAGTTCCTTTACCCTTATCATCCTTGCTGTGATGATTTTATTTTATGGGAAGAGACAGAAATTGTTTTGAGAGAAGAGTTTAATATTTCTAACTGGTAAAAAGCAATACTTTGCAAATTGGCAACCATAGTGTCTAACCAGACTTTAATGTATTCCCCAAATTCTGTTGTCAACTATATTCTCTCTCATTTAGTAATTGTTATGTCCTGAAAAAGGCTCCAATTAAAACAAATTGAAGGATAACCCAGTTGGGGGAAAAAATGCAATCACTTTTTGATGGTGTGCTTATAAGCATGCAAACATCAGTCTTTAAATCAGTGTTGATTCCTACTTGTCCAGGCAGTTTTTTTAGCAAGATTTTCAGAAGTGGCCTGACCTTGTTTTCTTCCTACAGCTGATAATGACTTGGCCAAAGTCACCAGCTGGCTTTGTGCCTAAGGCAGGACTGGAACTCACAACCTTCTGGCTTCTAGCCTAATGACTTAACCATCACACCAAACTGGCTCTTTTTCATGCCTTTGCAACCTGAAAAATTGAACCCTCCTGTTTTGGGTGAACTTAAAAGCAAGATGGCAAATCTTCCACAGTATAAGTATGTGTAGTTTCTCATGCCATTGGGCACGAACAGTCTTCTTAAGTTCTTCATAAATCAATGCTTCAGACTATATTTCTGTACCTAAATTTTAAAATGAAAGATTAAAAACTCATCTAAAAATCAGTTCTGAACATAGTAAGGGGTTCAGGGAGCTGAAATCGCTCCGAGCATCTCACTGTTGCAAACTACATCTGTGGCCACCAATTTTGCATCCAAGCCTTTTAACTGTCTGTCATTAAAACGCCACTTTTTGTTTAGAAGAAAAAAAAAATAGACTGATTCAATAAGTATAGACAGCGTACATCTGATTAGAGGACATCAGTTTAATGCCTTATTAAAGCTAACGAGACGTCCCACAATTCAACTGTAATGTTTTGCAATATCTTATGACTCAATTCTTTCCTCAACGTGTACACGAGAATCAGGATATTTAACCGACGATAAGCATATCTTCACTAGCGAATTCATGCGGTGGGACCTCCAGATTGAGTGGAGCTGGGCCTTTACGTATTCTGCCAGATGCATCATAATGGGACCCATGGCAGGGGCAGTAATAACCTCCAAAATCCCCAGCATCTGCAATTGGTACACAGCCAAGATGGGTGCATATGCCTAGCACTACCAACCACTCCGGTTTCTTCACCCTATCCACATCTTGCTCTGGGTCTCTTAGTTCACTCAAAGGTACTTTAGCCACTTGATCAATCTCTGCCTGGGTTCTGTGACGCACAAACAGGGGTTTTCCCCTCCACTGGAAAACCATATTCCTGCCTTCTGGAATATCGGACAGCTTGATCTCAATCTTAGCCAGCGCCAATACATCAGCAGCAGGATTCATGCTGGAGACGAACATAACGACAGCTTTCTTGGCGAAGTACGCAGAGAGCAAATAGGTTGCCCCATTGAAAAAGTAGGTGAAGGTTTTTCTCTCTGCGCTGCTATCTTGGGAGGATTTTGTGCTATCTTGTAAACTGTCGCGACGGTGGTAAGAGAAATCTGGCACAGCCATGTCATTATGGACATAACGAACACTGGCAGGAGCTGCAAGAAAGAGAAAGCATAGTTATGGGGCTGTTCTTGTAATAGAATGTGTTGCATTACAGACATTGTATTAGAAAATAGTAACTTTGAAGAAAACCTGCTCTAATACCCCAACATAAAAATGTAATTCCTCCCCAAAAATATACATTTTATACAAAAACTGAATTGGCCCATGGAGGTTTGAATTATTGCCAGGATTCCCTTCCTTTCTATTTGCAATTGCATATAAAATGCATTATTCCCTCTGGGAAGCCTATCAAATGACATGTATTTCACATCTACTTCACATATCAATGAAAGCCAGAAACTTCTGAGACTATTGTGTTTTTTTCTGAAGAAATCCGTAATATTTGAAAGTGATCCATCAGTCCCATTGTTGTAGATTCTGTATGTAACTACAGCTATTTATTAATTTAAGTCATATCCAGCCACAATTACAAGCCATGCATGTCCCATTTATGGGCTGTAACACGGCCCCACAAGACTGTAAACCTTTAACGTTATGTGATTTATATACATTCACTATATTATATATTTTATATGCAGCTGAAGACTATTCCTTTTTAATTAACATGGCCCAGGCAAGACTAAAGGTTGGACACTGGTGCTATAAAAGGATTTATAAGCTAAAATCAGCACTTTAAACTGCACCTGGAAGCCAATGGGAAGTCAAGACAGGGGCCCACAAAATAGATGTATGATGTTCTTAAAATAGTTTATATGAAATTTAACCAAAGTTGGAATGCATTTCAAAGTGGAAGAACTACTTTGTGGTACCACTTGTGTGCATTTTGTGGAAAACTCCATGGATATTTATGGCCTATTGTAAAACCTAGCTAAACAAATGTTTTTCAAATTTATACTGAAATGGAAAAGCAAGTTGCATATCCACTGCCATCTATAGCTTCCCTGAAACTTATGGACATTAGAGAATTATTAGGTTTAGTACTTCTGGGAAAATCATGTTTCATTTTCTACAAATTTTACACTAGAAAGCTTTATGAGCCAAATGGACAAAGCGCTGTTTTAAAATGTTTGATACAGTTTGTCAACTTAATTTCCATAAGAATAAAATATCTCAAGTTTCTCCAATACCGTTAAGTAGTGGACCTAAAATATCTGATTAGACAAAAATCAAAATCAATAAAATGCTTCTTAATGAATTTGACAAATCTAGAGCTGTACTGAAAATGTTTTAAGTGTAAACAGTTGATACTCATAGTTCAATGTTATTATTTAAAATGTGAAAACACTCAAGTCTTTCAACTGTTTTGCATGCAGAAAAAACATGAATTTTATATATTGAGCCTCCCCATTTATATACCTCACATATACACCTGAGTACAACTTATGTAGCTTGACTATTAATGTACTTATTCCATCATTAACTTTATGAAGCAATGTTTATTATTAAAGAAACATTTTTGCTTACAAGTAGAACCAAACAGCAATTGTAGAATTGCAACATTAATGTTACTGTTATGGTCCTTTGAATCAATCCTGCAATTTTCTTAAAACACTTTGGAAATAATTTGCCAGTTAAGCATCTCTTTCTTGCCTCCAGAAATTGTGAATGTTCCAACACTGGAAGTTTTGAAGAAGAGATTGGACAACCATTTGTCTGAAATGGTATAGGGTTTCTTGCCTGAGCAGGAGGTTGGACTAGAAGACCTCCAAGGTCCCTTCCAACTCTGTTATTCTATTACCTAATATGGGAGGGAGAGACATTTAAGAGACTTCATGTCTAAGGAAGAATTAGAACTTAGTGTTTATGAATTATAATTGGGAATTAATTTTCAAAAGCTAAACATAAGCCCAATATCCAGTTAAGTATACAGGTAGTCCTCAAACAATTCATTTGGTGACTGTTCAAGGTTATGACACTGAAAAAATGACTTACGACCATTTTTCATATTTATGACCATTGCAGCATTCACATGGTCATGTAATCAAAATTCAGATGCTTGGAAGCCAGCTTGATTTAACAACCATGTTACTAACTTAACAAGTGCAGTGATTAAACAATTGTGGTGAGGAAAGTCATAAAATGGGACAATGGGACTTAACAAATTTCTCAGTTAGCAACAGAAATTTGGGGCTCAATAGTGGTCATAAGTCAAGGACTACCTGTATTTCCAACAAATGCTGTTGGTCTTACATCTGTAACTTTATTATCTATATTTGCTACACCTTTAACCTAAGGATGAAAAAAATGGAAAGGCAAATAATTTTACAAGCCAATCTTATAATTGTAGAAGTGAGATTTTTGTGCTGGAAAAGTAGTGAATTAGAAGCACCTTTGCAAAATAAACTGGGGAAGAAATAGCAGACTGAACCAATGACCACAGCAGAATGAACAACTAGTTGTAAGCAGAACGGCTCTTTGGTAATGCCTCTCCAGATGAGGAAGGGACTTAAGATCACCCAAAAGTGCACTACACAACTGCTCCTTGTGAGGCGACGGCAACATAGCAGTCTTGCAGCTCTGGGAGATGAGAAAAGACCCATCTTGCCCAAACTATGATTGGTGCCTTTGAAATATCACTAAAGCATATTTACATTTTACCTTAACTTATATTTATTTATACGCTGGGAATATTAGAAGTACCCAGTTTACGCAATTGCAACATGACATCAAAACGGTTTTATACCTTAGTATCCATCCAGTTTATGAACTGAAGTGTTATCTATGATTCTATAATTAGTCTCATCTTTTTCTCTACACTAAAAGACAGGCAACAATAGCATAGGAGACGTTTTAACAAAAAAGTTCTACCGGTTAAGCATAATTTCCACTTAGAGAGGGACAATGTTGACAACTCTTACAATGGCTAAGACCAAGAAGAATAAAACATGTAAGGAAAAGAAATTTTATAACGAAGAATTCCTTCTTTTATGGCATATCCAGACTCCAGACTGGGGCAGAATTGACAACATTGTTAAAAAAGCCACAGTACTAACTTTGAAGGACCAAGGAATATTTACTCCAATAGTGAGATGGGCAGCATATAAATTAATTAAATAAATGTTTACGACCAGAAACCAGCCTTTTCAAAACACTTCCCAAAGGGTTGTTGAAGCAGGAATCATCCCTGGATTTTTTTTAAAAGAAATGGTTCCTTTGGATGCATTTTAAAGAGAAAGGAAGGAAGGAAGGGGAAGGAAGGAAGGAAAAAAGAGAAGGAAGAAAGGAAAGAGAAAGAAAAAGGAAGAAAAAAAGATAAGAAAGGAAAGAGATAGAAAGGAAGGAAAGAGAAAGGAAGAAAAAAGATAAGAAAGGAAAGAGAGATAGAAAGGAAGGAAAAAAGAGAAGGAAGGAAAGAAAAAGAGAAAGGAAGGAAGGAAAAAAGAGAAGGAAGAAAGGAAAGAGAAAGGAAAAAAGGAAGAAAGAAGGAAGAGAAAGGAAGGAAAAAAAGAAGGAAGGAAGGAAAGAAAAAGAGAAAGGAAGGAAGGAAAAAAGAGAAGGAAGAAAGGAAAGAGAAAGGAAAAAAGGAAGAAAGAAGGAAGAGAAAGGAAGGAAAAAAAAGAAGGAAGGAAGGAAAGAAAAAGAGAAAGGAAGGAAGGAAAAAAGAGAAGGAAGAAAGGAAAGAGAAAGAAAAAGGAAGAAAAAAGATAAGAAAGGAAAGAGATAGAAAGGAAGGAAAGAGAAAGGAAGAAAAAAGATAAGAAAGGAAAGAGAGATAGAAAGGAAGGAAAAAAGAGAAGGAAGTAAAGAAAAAGAGAAAGGAAGGAAGGAAAAAAGATAAGGAAGAAAGTAAAGAGAAAGGAAAAAAGGAAGAAAGAAGAGAAAGGAAGGAAAAAAAAGAAGGAAGGAAGGAAAGAAAAAGAGAAAGGAAGGAAGGAAAAAAGAGAAGGAAGAAAGGAAAGAGAGGAAGAAAGGAAAGAGAGAAGGAAGAGAAAGGAGACTATGACACCCTGTGACTACAACTCCCAGCATCCCCAGCGGTCGGTTGTTCCTGGCAGTCGCCCTCCTGCCGTGTTCGAGAGACCCCCATGGGGGTGCGGCGCCAGCGACCCCCCACCCCACCCGCCGCAGACCCTTCCCCGCCCTCCCGCACCGTTGAGGGAAGCAGTGACGACCAGGCCTCCCCGGCTCGCCTGGCCCATCAGCGACTCCCGGCACAGCAGAGGCCGCCTCGAATCCAAGGACAGGATCTTCGTGGGGCCCGGCGGGACCTCCAGCACCAGAGGCTTCCGCGGAGCCGGCACGATGTGCGCGGCGGCCGCCAGGTAAGGCGCCAACGGGCCGCAACGGGCGGACAGCGACAACATGGCGGCGTTCAGCTTCTCCTCCTCACGGCGGTCACCTTCCGCGACCGCCGGACGCAAGCGACGCACGCCGAGCGGTGACGCAGGACGCGCGCCGGCAGAGAAGCCACGCCCACCGCTCTTCTCTTTGGAGAGACGAGATTGGGGCGGGATCGGGGAGGAATCGAGGGGGCGGAGCTAACATCACTTTCGGGCGGCATGGGAAGTGCGCCTGCGCGCGGGACTTGCCGCTAATTGGCCGGCTTTAGTTACTGAACTGGGAATAAAACTACCTTTTTAAAATAGTTTTGGTTCCTAATTTTGGTTAGACATTTTTTACGTAGGTAATTACGAGATAATATAAAATCTTGCCTGAAATAGGTAAAATGTCTTTTACAAGTCTCAACAATAATTTAAAACAATGACATATTGATAACAGCAATTGAAAAGGAATAAATGTTTGGTAGCAAATGCTGGTTACATTGATATTTTGTGTAAATATTTAATTTATATTTTATGTATGTTTTCCTCTTGCACACGAGAAGATCTGTACGTTTGATTCGCGATAGACGATCAGTTTTAATTTGATTGTATTTATGATACTGTATTCTGCAGCCCGTTTTATGCATATGTGTCAAAAGTTAGGAGATGCAAGCCTGCTAAGCGAAAGATACTTTATTCATGGTGGTTAAGAGTATATCTCCATAGCAGTGGTGGGTTTCATTTTTTTTTGGAACATACTCTGTGGGTGTGGCCTCCTTTGTGGGAGTGGCTTGCCGGCCATGTGACCTGGTGGGAGTGGCTTGCCAGCCATGTGTTCTCTCTCTCTCTCTCTCTCTCTCTCTCTCTCTCTCTCTCTCTCTCTCTCTCTCCTTTTGTGTCTCTGTCCCTTTTTTCTTTCATCTCTCTCTGTCACTTTTTCTTTCTTTCTTTCTTTCTTTCTTTCTTTCTTTCTTTCTTTCTTTCTTTCTTTCTTCCTTTCTTTCTCTTTCTCTCTCTCTCTGTGACAGTCTCTCTCTCTCTGTGTGTGTGTGTGTGTGTGTGTCAGTGGTGGGTTTCAAAAAATTTTTGGAACCTCTTCTGTAGGTGTGGCCTGCTTTCCGGGTCCACTGGTGGAACCTCTTCTAACCGGTTCGGTAGATTTGATGAACCGGTTCCACCGAATAGGTGCGAACTGGTAGGAACCCACCTCTGCTCCATAGGCATGTATGATATGATCATCCGGGAGGCAGGGAGTTCTGTGCTAGAGGTTTCCCAGCATTTCCAAATTCTACATTTCACAAGCCATGCAAACTGCAACTAAAATGAATGTAAACATTTGGAGAGAGAGAGAGAGAGAAGAAAAAAAAACTCTCCCATGATATATCATCTGTGAATCCTATACAGGTAGTCCTCAACATATAGCCATTCATTTAGTGACTTTTTGAAATTACAAAGGCACTGAAAAAGTCAACTTACGGATATCCGCTCCTCGCACTTACGACTTCCTCATGTCACATGGTCAAAATTTGGATACTTGGCCGCTGGTTGCTCTTTCCAACAGTTGCTGCATCCTGGGGTGAATGTGATTGTCATTTGCAATTTTCCCAGCTGGCTTCCAACAATCAAGGACAATAGAGGAAGCCAGATTTGTTTAATGACCGCATGATTCACTTAAGAACAGCAGTGATTCACTTAACAACCATTGCAGAAAAGGTGATAAAATTGGGAGCAATTTATTTAACAACCCCTTCTTTAGCAACAGAAATTCTGGCTTCAATTGTGGTTATTTGTGAAGGACTACCTGTAACTCTTGCATTGATTATTCATAATTTTTATATAGCGGCTTCAATCTTATCCGAAAAACTTGCAAAATGGAGTTTGCAGCCAAAGAACGGACTACTTTTCTCTTGGTTTCCTATATTGTTGACCTTTTCCCACAAGTATTCGTCTTCTTCAAAGCAACAGTAATATAAAAAACAACCGTAATCTGTCTCCCCATATGATTCCTCTAACTCTTAAGGAGCTGCTTTTGAATAAAAGAAAAGGTCAAGGATAATCCTCCCAAGTTTTCATTCGAGAAAAAGTTGTAAATCATAGATTGGACTTGTTCAAAACAATCTGGTTCCCAATTGGCTTATCCTTCACCATCCATGTGTTAAATCCAAACTTGACAACTTTAAGAGTGTAAAGGCTTTCAACTTTAACACTAGGTAATTTTGGGGAACTTTTAAGACTGAAGAATTCTGGGAATTGAAGTCAACAAGTCTTAAAATTGCCAAGTTTGGAGATTCCTGCATTAAATTATTGGATGGACTACCAATGAGTCAGTGCTCTGTATGATGAGATAGGAAACCAGAGCCTGCTCTTTATTCTGCTGAGTTGTTGGTTAATACAAATGTGCATTTACAATCCCAGCTTATTGGCTTGATTGGATTGGAGAATTAACACATGGCATTTTTGTTGTTCAGGTCGCTGACCAACACTTCACAACCCCATGGACTTAGCACATAGCACAACATCCCCCCCTGTTCTCCACTGTCTTTCAAAGTCTGTTTATCATGTCAATAATGCCATCAAACCATCTCATCATCTGCTGTCCCCTTCTCCTTTTGCCATCCGTCTTTCCTAATATCAGGGTCTTTTCCAATGAGTCTTCAGTTCTCATTATTTGGCCAAAGAATTTGTGCTTCAGATTCAACATCTGTCCTTCCAAAGGGCAGCCAAGATTGATTCCCTTTAGAATTGACTAATTTGATCTCCTTTCAATCTCAAAGGGTCTTCTTCAGCACCACAATTTGAAAGCATCAATTCTTTGATGCTCAGCTGTTACGTGTGTGTTTGTGTGTGTGTGTGTGTGTGTGTGTGTGTGTGTGTGTTGCATTTGTGCTGATAAATAAATAAAGGGAGACTAATATAGATCTATTTCAAGCTATTTAGCTCTCATCAGCTAGCCATATCCTTACTGGGATTTGAACCTGGGCTGTTTTTACATGTTAGGCAGTTGTATTAGCCTCTAAGCCACAAGCTCTCCTCCCTTATCAGCTGAGCCAAGGAAATAAGTAAATGTTATGTCAAAGCACCTGGTATGCCCAAATATGGGAGGGAGCTTACTGCTTCCCTTTTTGCCTTTCAGCTCCACCCTATCTATCTATCTATCTATCTATCTATCTATCTATCTATCTATCTATCTATCTATCTATCATCTATCTATCTATCTATCTTCTATCTATCTATCATCTATCTATCTATCTTCTATCTATCTATCTATGTATCATCTGTCTGTCTGTCTGTCTATCTGTCTATCTGTCTATCTATCTATCTCCAGTGGTTTGGCCCAGTTTGGGAGAACCACTTGTTAAATTGCTGGCTGGCTGTTCCCCTTCCTGCCCAACCACTTCCTGGAGTCCCCACGTGCCCCATTTTTGCTCCCAGGAGTGTGCAGGGAGGCCTACTAGACACAAAATGAGGTGCAGGTGGGTGCCACCCCCATGGCCTGATTTTGCTCCCGGGGGTGGTGGTGGTGCAGGAGGCTGTCACATGCTCTGCCCATGCTCACTATGGCCAGAAGGTCACAATAGGGGATACCATTATCCCAAGACACTGCAACCGTCATAAATATGAGTCAGTTGCTAAGCGTCTGAATTTTGATCACGTGATCACAGGGATGCTGCAATGGTGTGAAAAATGGTCATAATCGGCTTTTTTCAATACCGTTGTATCTTTGAATAGTCATTAAATGAATTATAGTAAGTCGAAGGTGACCTGGGTTAATTAGATTTTATGGTGGCCATTCAATAAGAGTTCTGCTGCTTGTAGAATACGGCTAACTCTCATTGCTAAAAATCGTTGGATGCTTCAAGGAACCATCCACCCCATTTTCCTTTAAAGATTGTTCCGTGTGTGCTTTTGATAAATAATATTTCCTGCCAGTGCCAATGGCTCATCAAGATAATGCGAGTCAAGACACCAACTTGGATGATAGATAGATATCACGGATATTACTGAAGGTTAGTACTATGGGTTTCATTGGGGAAAAAGAAATGAGATATCACGTAAAAGAGCTTGACAGATGCTTAAAAAATGGCACAGGGCATCTTCATTTTCAAATGCTACAGCATGATACATGGCAAAGCTATTTCTAGAAAAAGAAAAAAAAAAAAGCCTGCATGCTTCTATTTTCCATTAAATTCTGATGTATAAAGATGCAGGGTTTTGTTTTTGTTTTTGTTTTACAGATCTACAGTGGTTGTCAAATGTTGGGTAACACTTTCAGACCGCAAGCGGTTAATTCCAAAATCCCATCTCACTTCTGATTAGTAAGACTCGTCAAGAAGAAACACAAAGGAGAACCCCAAATTCGGACAAATCTTGTAGTTTCAAATGAGAAAGTATTCCACCCAAAATTATTGCTGTGAGATAGGTGACCTTATCAATTATTTAAAGAAAGAAATAAACAAGGAGAGAAAGGTGGATGGATGGATGGATGGATGGATGGATGGTTGGTTGGAGGGATGGAGGGATGAGTGTTTGGACAGAGGGAGGGAGGGGGGGATAGTTTTGGTTGGTTGGAGGGAGGGATGGATGGAGGTATGGCTGGATGGATGCATAGATACATGGAGGGATGGATGGTTGGAGGGAGGGAGGGAGGAATGGCTGGATGGATGTGTGCATGTATGGATGCATGGAGGGAGGGAGGAATGGCTGGATGGATGCATAGATGCATGGAGGGAGGGAGGGAGGGAGGGAGGAATGGCTGGATGCATGGAGAGATGGAGGGATAGATGGTTGGATGGATGGAGGAATGGCTGGATGGGTGCATAGATGCATGGAAGGATGGATGGTTGGATGGAGGGAGGGAGGAATGGCTGGATGGATGCGTGCATGGATGGATGCAGGGAGGGAGGGAGGGAGGAATGGCTGGATGGATGCATAGGTGCATGGAGGGATGGATGGTTGGATGGAGGGGGGGAGGAATGGCTGGATGGATGTATAGATGCATGGAGGGAGGGAGGGAGGGAGGAATGGCTGGATGCATGGAGAGATGGAGGGATAGATGGTTGGATGGATGGAGGAATGGCTGGATGGGTGCATAGATGCATGGAAGGATGGATGGTTGGATGGAGGGAGGGAGGAATGGCTGGATGGATGCGTGCATGGATGGATGCAGGGAGGGAGGGAGGGAGGAATGGCTGGATGGATGCATAGGTGCATGGAGGGATGGATGGTTGGATGGAGGGGGGGAGGAATGGCTGGATGGATGCGTGCATGGATGGATGCAGGGAGGGAGGGAGGGAGGAATGGCTGGATGGATGTGTGCATGCATGGATGCATGGAGGGAGGGAGGAAGGGATGGAATGTGTACCTTTCTACTGATAATACAATCCCCTTTTCACATTGTGCAACAGCTCTGTATTCTTACACTTTTATTGTCTGTTAATGGTTTTGGCATATCCTAGAAGTAAACCTAGCCTTAAGTTCACCAGTTTTTTCCCCACAATCTTCTCTATGTTCCTTTGCTTTTAATAATGGCTTACAATGCTGAGATAAACAATTGTTGTGAGCCAAGGACTACACAGCATTTTTCTGGTATGTTGTTTGCACGCACCCCAAAAATGAGAAGAATCGTAGTCATTATAAAAATGATGAAAAAAGTATCCTATATTAGGAAACGTATTATTATAATAAAAAAAAAGATGGTTCCGTAGTCAAAAATTGGGTTGCAAATTACTTCGCTTTTGGGCTGATCTTATTTTCAAGGGGTCCTTGGTGCTCTCTGAGCTTGCTTGTTTTCTTGCAGACGTTTCATTACCATAACTAGGTGACATCATCAGTGCTAGTGCTAGGACGGTGCTAGTACCGATGATGTTACCTAATTGAGTAATGAAATGTCTGCAAGAAAACAAGCAAGCTCAGAGAGCACCAAGGACCCCTCATTTCAACCCTGAGCGACAAATGTTCTCTTCTTTTCAAGCTTTGAAAATCTCCTCCCTCTCCATCCACATCCTTCCTGATTTCCACCCAAAGTTTTACTTTTGATACTTCCCTTTGCAGTTGTCAACAATTAACACAGGTTAGAATTTAACACATTGATATCTTCATTAGTCTAGGGCTTTCCAGTGCAATAGTCTATGATAATTAAATAATATATACCCCTTGGAGCTGGCCATGGTGCTAATGAACAAATTACTTGGTACACAGGTATGCAGAATATAACATTAATCAATACCCTTGTCTAGAAGCTTCAACTTAGAAATACAGCAATAAAACGTAAATGAAATGTAGTGGGATTTGGTGGTTTTAATTAAATGGAATGATTAATTGATCATTCAAATTGTATTGATTTACAGCTTTTTTTTTTCAAAAAAAAAATTCCCTGCAATCTAATTTGTCTAATACAGGCTCGGATAAGTAACGATTTGTACTTTGAATGTTAACACACACAAACACACACAGAGAGAGACACACACACAGAGACACACACAAGTGCAGAACATTTCAGCTTCCTAGTAACAATTAGAGCTTTGAAGCAGGTTCGACAGAAACGTACAAGGAGCATCCAGTCTACCGTTTTATGATATTGCATAAAAATAAAGCAACTTGCTGTACTAGCTGTATTCTTTTGTGTATTTCATTGTTATCACGGTGCATTGTTACCGATTCCAACGCACGGCTGAAATGAGAAACACCTGGCATTTATACAACAGCTAATAAAACACCCACTTTTACAAGGGAGGATGAAAATATGAAAATATCTCATACTTTTTCTGCCAGAATTGCTCCATCCTCTAGAATTCACCCCTCCGGAGAGCTGGCAAACTCAGTGGATTAGGTAAAGGTATGCACAAATGATTTCAAGTAGTCCTCGGTTTACAACAGTTTTCATTTAGTGACCGTTCAAAGTTACAACGGCCCCCGGGGAAGCAAAAGTAGCTTATGAGCGTTTTTCCCACTTATGACCTTCTGGGCGTCCCCATGGTCAAGCGATCCAAATTTAGATGCTTGGCAAATGACGCATATTTATGACGGTCGCAGTAATCCCCTCTTGTGACTTTCTGACAAGCCAAGTCAACGAGGAAGCCGGGTTTGCTTCACAACCGTGTTGCTAACTTATAAGCCGGAAGGATTCACTTAACAACTCTGGCAAGCAAAGTCGTAAAATAGGGCAAAACTCATTTCATAAACGTCACACTTAGCTAGAGAAGTGTTGGTCTCAATTGTGGCCGAAAGGTGAGGACGACTTGTGTTTCCTTTAGCTGTGGATCATCGGGAGGTTTTGTCATGCCCTCTTTAGAACCCGAATCTGCAGAGGAAGAGGAGCTGGGGCCGAGGGAGATCGAGGGGGCGGCTTCGTTGGCTTTGGAGGAATGCGGGGACCAGCAGGCCGAGGCAGCCTAAGGCCCCTCAGGATTGGGACAGCTTGTTTGCAGGGAGGACCAGGGGCAAGATGGCCAAGAGACGGCAAGCAGTGGACATGAGGAGTGACGGAGCTCAGGCAATGAGCAAGGGCCACCCCCTCCTGATCCCTGAACACGGAGAGTGGAGAGAAGGCCGGAACAGCACAGGCTGACATGACAACTCAGGAGGAGAGAAACCCACCCCTCTTCACAAGGCATATCTGGGGACTGAGATTTAAGGAGATGCTGTGGGGAGGGGCGTTTGTCGGGAGCAAACACTGAATTTGTAGAGTTTTGTATGCCGTTGCAGGAGTGCTTGCTTCTTCCTTTTTCATGGACTCATTGCTTCTTCCTTGCTTTGTGGACTTATTTCCCTGTTCCTTTGATTTGCTGGACTGTGTGTGTGTGTGTGCGTGTGCGTGCGTGATCATGCTTGTTTTGACTGGGGCTTCCCAAGAGCATGAAGCAAACTCTTTGTCCCTTTTATTAATTGACTGTGAATTTTGCTCATTCACATCCAGCAAAGACTTTCGAGGGAGGATTTACAGTCACAGACCTCATCTGGCTTGGAGAGCTGTCAGGCCGATATCTGTAAAACTTGGCAAGGAATCTTGGAGAGTCATGAGCCAATTAAGTGAACTAATTATCTCCTGCAAACTCCACAACCCCTTTCGCTCCCCTTTTATTTCCTCTGGGAGGGACCATTCATTGTCCCCCTGTGGCCTTACTCCCAAATCAACCCCTGTCCTTTAGCTGTTTCCTTCTCTGACAACTCTGCGCATGCACACACTGGGAACAGGCTCCAGCTGTTCATCTGCCTCACTCATGTCTGCCTCTGAAGGCAGGTAATAACTGGCATACGACTCTGGCCCCCTCTCTGCCTCTGACACAGAGCCCTCATCAGAGCCTTCTCCTGACTCCAGGACTGGCCATCTTCCTCCCCAACTCCCTCACCAGAGGTGGGTTCCTACCAGTTCTCACCTATTCAGTAGAACCGGTTTGTCAAATCTACTGAACCGGTTAGAAGAGGTTCCACCAGTGGACCCGGAAAGCAGGCCACACCTACAGAAGAGGTTCCAAAAATTTTGAAACCCATCACTGGTCCTTGGATATGATTATTCTACACTATCATGCTCCTATTTATAAAACTCAGTGCCTCTGTGAAAGGTAAGGATGACTACTGCATTTGTGGTGCAATCAGAACATTGCCTGTGTTGAAGTTGTTTGAACGCAAACCAAAGATGCCTTTTAAAAAAACAAGTTGACATCATATTCTTATGCATGCCAGTGCTGTGTGTGAGGTAATTTAAGGTGGTTCTGACAAGTGTCGTCGGCATCTTCATATCCGGTCACATGGGCAGCAAGCCACTCCCATCCGGTCACATGGGTGGCAAGCCACTCCCACAAAGGAGGCCACACCCACAGAGTAGGTTCGAACAATTTTTGAAATCCACCACTGCTCCTCACTGTCCCTATCTGCTGTCAGCTCCACTGGCGGGCCACAACAGTGCTTTGCTCTGGGACTTGCCAAGAACGTGGGAGCATTTCAGGGGACATTTGGAGCATTAAAGGGGAGTTTGAACTCTTAGCTGGCTGTGTGACCTTCGTGCCTTGTCCCAAGTCATCACAGGTTTCTACTATCCTGTCTTCCGCAACTTCTACATTGGTGGCAAACTGCTACCCTTCTGCCTCAGCCGAGCCGAGGTGGTGCAGTGGTTAAATGCAGCACTGCAGGCTACTTCAGCTGACTGCACTTCTGCAGTTCGGCTGTTCAAATCTCACCGGCTCAGGGTTGACTCAGCCTTCCATCCTTCCGAGGTGGGTAAACTGAGGACCCGGATTGTTGTTGGGGGCAATATGCTGACTCTGTAAACCGCTTAGAGAGGGCTGAAAGCCCTATGAAGCGGTATATAAGTCTAACTGCTATTGCTATTGCTATTGCCTTTGCAGTGGTGGATGCAATGGGGGAGATTCTTTTCTTCTGCTATCCTAACCTTAAAGATTTCCATTGACCCAGCCTGCATCCTACAACACAGAGGGGGAGAGTCGATGGAGTCATTATAGAGGAGGTTTTGAAGAGTGAATTACCGGAGTGTGCATTAAAAAGAGAAGGAAATGGAGTGTCCACAGAGCCAGGCCAAAGGTCTTACTGAGTCCTTTGCGAGCATTGCCAAGGAGACAAAAAGAATTGAGACTGCAGTAGGGCAAATGAAAGACCTTATCATTTTTTTTTTTAAAAAAAAAAGAAAAACCCAGAACACTAACAAAAACTCTCCAACTTAGCAACAGCCAGAGGCTAGATAATTGCCTCCAGCAGCTTCCAAGAGTGCTTAAGCAGGAAAACACCGAAGACTAAATAAAGTTGCCCTGAGCAGCATCAAACACGGTGAATGTCAGTCGAAGAGACAGCAGGAGGACAGAATAGCCTTCTTTGAAATGCAAAAAAAAACCCCTTCCTACCTTTTGTAAAAAAATAAAAAAAAAGGCTGTTCGGGTTCCTACATTCAACATCAACTTATCTTAAGGCTGTTTTGCTTAGGCGATGCCTCTTATCCGGTGGCTCAAGGGCTAAGATGCTGAGTTTGTCGATCAGAAAGGTCGGCATATCGGCGGTTCGAATCCCTAGCACCAGTGGTGGGTTTCAAAAATTGTCCGAACCTACTCTGTGGGTGTGGCCTCCTTTGTGGGAGTGGCTTGCTGTCCATGTGACTCGATGGGAGTGGCTTGCCGCCCATGTGACCGGATATGAAGATGCTGATGACACTTGTCAGAACCACCTTAAATTACCTCACACACAGCACTGGCATGCATAAGAATATGATGTAAACCTGTTTTTTAAAAGGCATCTTTGGTTTGCGTTAAAACAACTTCAACACACGCAATGTTCTGATTGCACCACAAACGCAGTAGTCATCCTTACCTTTCACAGAGGCACTGAGTTTTATAAATAGGAGCATGATAGTGTAGAATAATCATATCCAAAGACCAGTGGTGGGTTTCAAAAAATTTTGGAACCTCTTCTGTAGGTGTGGCCTGCTTTCTGGGTCCACTGGTGGAACCTCTTCTAACCGGTTCGGTAGATTTGACGAACCGGTTCTACCGAATGGGTGCGAACTGGTAGGAACACACCTCTGCCTAGCACCAAGTAACAGAGTGAGCTCCTGTTACTTATCCCACCAGCTTCTGGGCAGGGGTCACATGAGAAACTGGGCTTCTTGTGGAGAGCTGAGCCAATAGGGCTGGGAAGACGCATAAGCACTCACACCTGTGCATACCTAAACTGGAAAAAAAATAGCAGTTGCCTTCAAAATAAAAGCAGTGCAGTTGTATTGCATGAATGATGCACACTTATTTACATTTTATTTCTAATTTCTAATGGATAGGGACAGACAAAGGGCTGGATGTGGCCCAGGGGGGCATAAAATGCCGAGGTTTGGTATTATTTGTTCTATCTCACAATCATTGAAGCTCAAAAGCAATTCCAATAAAAGTTCTAAAAAAAATCTCAGCATATTGGAATAAAAAAACAAATATTTTTACAGCACAAAACCTACCTCTTTCTTTGCACAAGTTTTCCCCAGGAGCCCGGAGTTTAGAAGTCTAGAATTGTCCGACTTTTTAATTTAATTTAATGTCTTATTGGCCAAAGTTTTAATCAGAGCAATCACCTGTAACTTTTTCTGAGCAAGAAAATAAAAGCAAGGCATTAGCTCCATTTGTAACCTTAAATAATAAATTCAATTAAGTCATGTGTACTGGCAAACTGCCTACAGACCCGAAGAAGCAATTAAAAATAAATCAATCACCTCTAACAAAAATAACAATAATTTGCAGAAGCTGTTGTTTCCACAGCTTGAGACAGAGGCAAGATATGGGAGCAAAATTAATGCAATAAACACTTATCTTCATTACGTTAAAAAAAAAAAGACTGGAAAATATTTTCATAGCTCATAAATGTGAAAGAAAACAGAAATCACGATTTGAGAGGTGGGATGAAAAAATAGAAAAGAAACTTCAACTTTGTCGTACTATTTTGAACAGGGATATCACAATTTCTTTCTTTCCCGGAATGTCTTCTGAGGATGTTTGTCATGCTTTCATTGTAGCTTCAGGAAATCCAAAAAATTAGGGGAGGCATAGAACAACATGTATATTGCAGAAAACACTCGGACAGTTATTTCCTGTGAAATGTTCTTGAATGTTATCAGAGGTGGGTTGTTCCTGGTTCAGCCCGGTTTGGTCGAACCGGTAGTGGTGGCGATGAGAGGCTCCACCCATCCGCCCGGACGCTTCTGCGTATGTGCACGAATGAACCGGTAGTAAAACCGGTACAAACCCACCACTGGATGTTACATACATAGAAACATAGAACTGTTGTTTGGGGGGAAGTGTAAAATTAATTACACACTCATAGGAGAAGGAGTGAAGGAACCAAAGGTGGAGTCAAAAGAGATATCAGCCTAGACTTCAGAGAGCCATAAGCAGACAAATTCCAACCATCCTTGAATTCTGTTGACCCTTATCTACAGGGGTGGGCTTCAAAGATTTTAGCAAGGGGTTCTCTGCCTGGTTGCTGGGTAGGTGTGGCCATGGTGGGCATCGCCTAGTTGGCCTCCTGCACCACATTGAGGGGGGTTGCCCTCCCTGGGCCCTGGAGGCTTTCCTCGAGCCTCCAGGAGGGCGGAAATTGCCTCTCCAGGCTACTGAGGCTCTCTGAAAGCCTGAAACAGGCCTGTTTCTAACTTTCCTAAACTTCCAGTATGTCCATTTTTCACCCTCCCTGAGCCTCCACGCGTACCCTGCACTTATCTGCATCCAAAATGGGCTGCATGGGGACTCCTGGGAGGGGAGAGGCAAGGTGGCCATGAGTGGGATTTGGGGGTTCACCGAACTGCACAGAATCTTACCTAGAGGTTCTCCCGAACCCCTGTGAACCCCCAGCAGCCCACCTCTACAATCTAACTCCAAACAGATGCTAATTGTTAGCTGAATAGATTCCTGTGCATTAGCATGATTAAATGCCAAAGGCGCATAGAACGCCTTTACCTTTCCACCAAAGGTGGTCCCTATTTTTCTACTTGCATTTTTACATGCTTTCGAAATGCTAGGTTGGCAGAAGCTGGGACAACTAATGGGAGCTCACTCTGTTACACGGTGCTAGGGATTCGAACCTCCAAATTGCCAACCTTTCTGATCAACAAGCTCAGTGTCTTAGGCACTGAGCCCTCATGTCCCGAAGGTAGAATAGCTCTGTGTCAGCGTTCCAAGTATCATGTAGAATTAAATCAGAGTCCAAGGCAAAACGATCCTTAAAGTTCCAATTTAATAAAGCAAACATCTTAGCACATCCGTGTTAATCCCAATTCTGGAAATGACATCAGAATTCCACCCAGTTAAAAGTTCATGATCTTGTCCGCACATCCACAATCCATCACATTGTCCAATCTTCTTCTTCCACACTGGCATCCACACCCAGCTGCTTCTGGTCAGGTGTAAAAATGCGGAGACAAAAGATGACCTTGGCTTCTAGAAAAGAATGAAAACAATGCATTCCACAATCCTACTCCTGTCTATTTCCCCCTCCCATCAACTATACTAATGAAACAGCATAATGAAATAAGAGAAAGTGTGGCGGGCCAAAATTCTAAAAGGAATATAATTGCAGGCCTGACACTCTGCTTTACAATTTGGTGCAGATTAAGTGCAAGCCCATAAAGAGAGGTATACTCCTACTTTCCACTTAATATTGTGCCAAAGTCTATTTTCCTTGCTTGGAAATTCCGGGCGTTGCAGTCTTAACATATCTGGAAGACGCCAAGGTGGAAAATATACTGTAGAAAGATTGCTCTGCTCAAAATAATGCTTTGAACAATTTGGCCAAGGTATCTTTCCTGCTAATTAATGGATGGATTAACTGCAAAACTGATACTATACAGCTGGTAATTACACATCTTTAATATTTATTTTAAAATCTTATATTCTTCCCACCCTCCATCTCCCAGGTGGGGGTGGGGTAGGAGAAGAGGGAAATCGCGGTGGATGTGGCTTCATTTATAAAACCGCTTCATGCCTATGGATCAATCAATCCCCTAAATGTAACTATAATGAGTTCCTTTTAACAGGAAGGAGCTCATTAATTACAATACCATTTGGAAAAAAAAATTAAAACCCAACCATGAAAAAAAAAGGGCCCCTGCAGATTCTCCTCTTCCGTCTGCCCATGGGGTGAATGTTTCTAATTAGAGCAAAAATAAAATGAATTGGCACATTGTCTCCTTCCTTGGCTTGTCCTGGCAAACCTGCGTTAAGCCATGATACTGTATAAGTGGGCTGCCTCTACTTACTTTCCTGGGGTTGATCATCCCAAATGAAGGATGAAATTATCAGACCTAATCATGTTCTGTATCATCGAGGAGCGTTTCACATAATTGGAAGCTGCGCCATCCAAGAAAATATTTCCTACATATAATGAAACCCTATGATTTATTGTCAGCCTACAACAGAGTGAAATAATGAATAATGTGTCATTCGGTAAGGAACTCTGGGTTATATCAGCGGAGAAGGAAGAAAGCATAATATAATCTGCTAGTAGTTTAGCTCCTCTTCCATCTGCACCTTGTTTTATCTGTGTACGTTAGATCCACCTTCCACACCAGAGGTGGGTTCCTACCAGTTCGCACCTATTCGGTAGAACCGGTTCGTCAAATCTACCGAACCGGTTAGAAGAGGTTCCGCCAGTGGACCCGGAAAGCAGGCCACACCTACAGAAGAGGTTCCAAAAAATTTTGAAACCCACCACACACATACACACACACAGACTCATACAGAGAAAGAAAGGAAGAAATAAAGAAATAAAAAATGAAAGAAAAAGTGAGAGAGAGATGAAAGAAAAAAAGGAAAAAGGGACAGAGAGACAAAAGGAAGGAGAGAGAGAGGGGAGGGGGAGAGAGAGAGAGAGAAAAAAAACATGGCTGGCAAGCCACTCCCACCAGGTCACATGGCCGGCAAGCCACTCCCACAAAGGAGGCCACACCCACAGAATAGGTTCAAAAAAATTTTGAAACCCACCACTGTTCCACACCATCCAAATATCCCAATAGTATTGGTCAAAACTATCTGTTGATTGACAGGGGGAGATGGAAGGAAGATATGAATGTTCCATGACTAGTAAGTGTTTGTTCTTCCATTGTTCAATAACATTTTTTTTTCTTTTCTGTTGTGCTTCTGTCTTTCTCCTTGATGGACTCCTCATACTGCTTATCAAATGCCCCTATAACCAATAAAGAAGAATATTTGTAGCTCAGGGTTGAAATGAGAGGTCCTTGGTGATTTTTGAGCTGGGTTGTTTTCTTGCAGATTGTTGGCCTGCCAGCGGGCAGCAGATTCAAAGAGTGAGGAGGTTGGGGAGGAACCTGGGCCAGTCGTGGAGTCTGGGGGAGGCTCTGATGAGGGCTCTGTGTCGGAGGCAGAGAGGGGGCCAGAGCTGTATGCCAGTTATCAGCTGCCTTCAGAGTCAGACATCAGTGAGGCAGACAAACAGCTGGAGCCTGTTCCCAGTGTGTGCATGTGCAGAGTTGCCAGACGAAGGGAACAGCTAAAGAACAGGGTTGACTTGGGAGTAAGGCAGTGGTGGGATTCAGTCAGTTTCACACCTATTCGGGAGAACCGGTTGGTAACTTTCTAAGCAGTTCAGAAAACCGGTTGTTGGAAGAAATCTTTTGTTTTTTCCCACTTTACAGGGCTAATCCTGTAAGGAAGACAGGAAGAAACATTCTGGTGTTGTTTCTAGCCTAATCTTTATTGCCCTGCTTACAGAAACTGCCTCTCCAGTTAACCCTTATTACCATTGTAACAACTAAGGCGAAGTGCCCATTGACCTGAGTGACATTGACTTGGCCACACCCACATGATCACATGACCACCAAGCCCCACCTACCCAGGCGGTCTACTTGAGAGACCGTCTGCTGCCAATTACCTCCGAAAGACCCATTAGATCACACAGATTAGGCCTCCTCCGGGTTCCGTCTACTAGCCAATGTCATCTGGCCACGACCCGGGGGAGGGCCTTCTCTGTGGCGGCTCTGGCCCTTTGGAACGAGCTCCCCGCAGAGTTTCGGACCCTCACCTCTCTCCAAGCCTTCCGAAAAGCCGTTAAAACCTGGCTGTGTCGGCAGGCCTGGGGTCGATGAGTTCCCTTCCCCTCTCGAAACGTGTGGCTGTTGGTCGTTTTATATGCCCTGTACTTTTTGTGTAGTTTTTGTGTTTCCCTTCCCCTCCTTGGGTTTTGTGCGCCGCCCTGAGTCCCGCTGGGAATAGGGCAGCATATAAATAAAATGAAACTATAAAAAACTAAACTAAACTATAAACTGGTCATTAGGACAGAGAACTGGTTGGTAAATTATTTGAATCTCACCACTGGAGTAAGGTCACAGGTGGATTATGAATGGCCTCTCCCAGAGGAAATCAAAGAGGAGCAAAAGGGTTCATGACTCTCGGAGTCTCCTTGTCAGGTTTTGCAGATATCGGCCTATCAGCTCTCCCAGCCAGATGACTGTAAATCCCCCCTTGAAAGACTTTGCTGGATGTGAATGAGTAGAATTCACAGTAAATTAATAAAATGAGTTTTTGTCGGGACAAGGAGTTTGTTTCATACTCTTGGGAAGCCTCAGTCAGAACCCAGATGTTTCATGACCCAGCTGGGCAACATCATGAGTGATTGATGATGAGGATGATGCAACTGATGATGTTACCTAGTTTGGTCATGAAACGTCTTCAAGAAAACAACCACGCTCAGAAAGCACCAAGGGCTGCAGCTTTTCACAGGGATCTTCTTTTTATCTCACTGATAAGTAACATAAAGGCAAACAAGTATGATGCATGTTAGATCCTTTTCACCTGTTCCTATAAGAAGTTAAAGAAAACACATATGAAACCTACACACACACACAACCACACGTATACATCTACCAGTTTTCTTCCTACTGGATTAAGCTGCGTTTTCAGATATTAGGCGAACCCAGAACATTCGTGTTGTTGTGATACAGAGAAAAATGGGTGTGAACGGAATTATTCTAGCTTGTATTTAATTTGTTCCTCCTGCAGGTACTAATTTAATGCATTTTAATTGGTTTGGGGAATATGTTTCAGCTCAAATATTTTGCTCAGAACCATCCACAGGGACCCAAAGGAGATAGCAACTGTAGTTGAAAACCAAAGAAAAATGGAGGGGGGGACGACTAGTCTTTGCTAAAGAGAATGGAAGAGAGGAGAGAAGATCCTTTTAAAAGAAGTAATTTTCCCCTCCTCCCCTCAATCCCACGGAGTGATACAATAAAATATCTTGACAATTTCTTAAGGTCATTTTATAGGGATGTCATCTTTGCAAGAAGGATTATTTTTTTTTTTTGCTTTGACAAAACTTGAAAAACATTTTTTTTTGGGGGGGGGATATTTCCAAGACAAGAAGAAAAAGAGAAGGGAGGGGAAAATGGCAGGATGGAGCCAACCTATGTACTTATTTTCTCATTTTCATCTCAACATGACATCCCAGCGAGGCACTAAGTTTCGACACAAAAGAAACAGAACTTACTCGTCGGGGGGAAGCTAGTGAAGGAATTAGATTTTATAAAGGTGGTTTCAGGTTTCCAATACCACCACCAAGAAAATTGGGATATTCTCGTCCTGGGGCAGCAAACAGCTTGATTACCCAAATCTCCCCAAACATAATTTTTCCTCCCCCACCATTTGAGATGACAACCACACCCATAACATATGTAGGTTGAAATACATTCATAGCAGGGGTGAATTGCTACCGGTTCGGGCCGGTTGGCCCAAATCCTTAGTAAAAAAAATCCTTAACAAAGTAAAAAAAAAAGTGCCAACAATCAGCTGTGCAGCATGATGGTAGGAATATTTTTTTTTAGCATTTGGGGTCTGTTTTTGCTCTCAGGAGACTTCCCTGAGGCCTGCTGGGCCAAAAACAGGGGGGGGGGGTACTGCAAAAGAAAGAAAGAAAGAAAGAGAGAGAGGGGGGGGAAGGAGGGGGAAGAAGGACCACAAACCTGGCACTAGACCCAGCTTCAGAGGATACCTTGAAAGAGCACAGCAATCCTAGAAGGGACCTGGAGGTCATCTACTCCAACCCTCTGCTCCAGCAGGACATTGTTAAAGTGAGTTTCTGTCCTTTGACACCCCTGTCACATGACTACATAGCTACACCCACTCAGTCACACGATTCCCCCCCAAGCCACGCCCACTGAATCGGTAGGAAAAAAATTAGATTTCACCACTGATTCATAGCAAACCAATGGTCTGAACCCTCTTGTCACGATGCAGGATTCAGAATCTATTCTATCCTATTCCATTCTACCCCACTCCACTTTCTATTCTATTCCATTCTATTCCATTCCATTCCACTCCACTTTCTATTCTATTCTATTCTATTCTATTCTACTCCACTCCACTCCACTCCACTCCACTCCACTCCACTTTCTATTCTATTCTATTCCATTCCACTCCACTTTCTATTCTATTCTATTCCATTCCACTCCACTCCACTCCACTTTCTATTCTATTCCATTCTATTCCATTCCACTCCACTTTCTATTCTATTCTATTCTATTCTATTCTATTCTATTCCATTTCACTCCCCTCCACTCCACTTTCTATTCTATTCTATTCTATTCTATTCTATTCTATTCTATTCCACTCCACTCCACTTTCTATTCTATTCTATTCTATTCTATTCTATTCTATTCTATTCTATTCCATTCCATTTCATTCCATTCCATTCCATTCTTCTCCACCATACTCCACTCCCCACTTCACATTCTATTCTATTCTGTTCTGTTGTTCTGTTCTGTTCTGTTCTGTTCTACTAGAAATCTCTTTCAATTTCTAAAAGAGACTCACAACATCCACTTTGGAAAATTGCAACACCCAATTCAGGAAAGAACACTCCACTGGTCTTCTGTCAGTCATGTATACATGATGAGCTGAGCAAAGCAATAAAACAGGCAGCTCACCCCACATGCTCCTACCTCAAAAAACAAGAGACTCAGACGATTTCCCTTCGACATCGCTCAAGGAATTGGCTTGTTTTTACACCCATTTCAACAGCATTACCTCTTTTCTTCCAATTTCCCTTTTTTAATGTAACAGTATGTTCCGTAAATATTGTTGCTGCTGACAAGAACATCAATTTACGTTATTCATAAAGCTATTCAGAATTCTTGCTATGAATAGTAAGCAGCAGTAACAATCACTTGTATTTTTCCTCTGTATTTTTTTTTCCGTCAAAGATAGAGACACTCCTTTTGCATAAAGAGAATGCTGCAACGGGAGAAGTTTTTAGCAAACACATAATGCCCAGTGAAGAAATGGAATTGCTTTAACCGTTACTTCATATGCAAGCTGAAAACAGATCCCTTGTTCTGCTGCTGCAGTTGCCAAATGAAAATGTTTGTTAAAAACAAAGAGAGAGAGAGGGGGGGAAGGAGGGAGGGAGGGAGGGAGGGGGGGAGGGAGGGAGAGAGAGAGAGAGAGAGAAAGAGAGAGAGAGAGAGAAGAATGGAAAAACTTCTTTTGGAATGATGTTATCAATTTATTTGAGTCCAACCATTGGGGATTCTATGGAGCAGGTCTCTCCCTAACTTTTGACTGTCAACTCTGAAGCAAACCTGGCTGAAGCCATCTTGTGCAGCCTTGTAGTGGCCACAAAGCCTGAGAAGGGGAAGGGGGAGGGGGAAGTAGTCAAAGCAAAATGTTTTCTTGTGGGAACCAAGGTCATTGTAACAGGTGGCTGTTGAAAGAGGAGCTGAATTCATTGGACAATGTGTCTGGTGACACCTGGGAAGGGGGGATTTTTACTCTTTTAATGAGGCAAAAACCACAGGAACTTTTAGAGTTGGTTTTCACCAGCGGTGCCAATATGATGTATCCAATAAACAGGTTCTTTGAGGAATCTACCTCCTTGGAGTTCTGCTTTCAATGGGTGTGTTACTCATTTCGCTTCAGAGCTGACACTGATCTTGCACTATTTCTTTTGAGTTTTTATGCTCTGGCTGATGTCCGCTTTAATGGTGTCCAGCCATCGTGTTCTTTGTCCGCCTTGTTTCCTTTTACTGCTAATTCTTCCAAACATTATTGCTTTCCCCTTTGAATTCCCTTGCATGACATGGCCATAATAGTGAGACACAGTTTCACAATTTTATCTTCTACTGCAGAGGTGGGTTCCTACCAGTTCGCACCTATTCGGTAGAACCGGTTCGTCAAATCTACCGAACCGGTTAGAAGAGGTTCCACCAGTGGACCCGGAAAGCAGGCCTACAGAAGAGGTTCCAAAATTTTTGAAACCCACCACTGGTCCTTGGATATGATTATTCTACACTATCATGCTCATATTTATAAAACTCAGTGCCTCTGTGAAAGGTAAGGATGACTGCTGCATTTGTGGTGCAATCAGAACATTGCGTGTGTTGAAGTTGTTTTAACGCAAACCAAAGATGCCTTTTAAAAAACAAGTTTACATCCTATTCTTATGCATGCCAGTGCTGTATGTGAGGTAATTTAAAGTGGTTCTGACAAGTGTCATCGGCATCTTCATATCCGGTGACATGGGCGGCAAGCCACTCCCATCCGGTCACATGGGCAGCAAGCCACTCCCACAAAGGAGGCCACACCCACAGAGTAGGTTCGAACAATTTTTGAAACCCACCACTGTTCTACTGACGTGTATGGTGTTATGTGCTCCAATGCTTGTTGGTCAACTTTGGTGTCCAAGGAATAGACAGGAGATCTCTCCAGCACCACAGCTCAAATGAGTCAATTTTATTCCTGCCTTGCTTTTTTAAGGTCCAACTTTCACAACCAGAGGTTTTGGGATATTTTGGAATAGAATGATCAAATGAATAAAAGAAGAGGGCAATATATAAGAAGTCAACTACCTCATTCCCACAGCTTCTGTTCACAGAAGTAAGCTAAGTTGACACAGAACTGAAAGCCAAAAATGAAAGTATCTGGAGTTGGAATTCAGAACTCCACACAATAGCAATAGCAGTTAGACTTATATACCGCTTCATAGGGCTTTCAGCCCTCTCTAAGCGGTTTACAGAGAGTCAGCATATTGCCCCCAACAATCCGGGTCCTCATTTTACCCACCTCGGAAGGATGGAAGGCTGAGTTAACCTTGAGCCGGTGAGATTTGAACAGCCGAACTGCAGAACTGCAGTCAGCTGAAGTAGCCTGCAGTGCTGCACTCTAACCACTGCGCCGCCTCGGCTCAAGATGTTGTTCAGAAGGAACACTAGGCTAAAAAAAAAAAAACACCCCTACAATTTCAAAAGGAAAAAAAAATCTGCCATTTGGAACAAGATTTTCTTTTCTTTTTTGCCTCCTTCAGAATGTCTTCCCATCTTCTTTCTTTCTTCTTCTTTTTTTCAGTTTCCTCCAGGATTGGATGTGTCAGAAACCATGCTACAATTGGGTGCTGATTTTTTTTTCTTTGAAACATCTTTCCATTACTCTAATTCCTCCAACAGGTTTATTTATAGATTCTTTTCCTGCCATTTCAGCACTCAAGGTAACTTTCTTTCCCTGCAATTTATTCCCATGCTCTCAAACCTGGACTGTTCAAAGCTCAGATACATTACCGTCGCTATTTCCAGTTGGGTACCTGCTGAGGCTATGACCATCAGCAGTGATGTCTGGAAATCTTGTCCAACACGTTTGGAAGGTATTCACTTGGGAAGAATGGAGTTGGCCTTGCAGGTAGGTGGAATAGCGTCTTTGTTCCTGTGGTTTATCTGCAATTATGCAATATTCCACCACATTTAGAAATCCCACAGGAAAGATGTATGATCCACCCAATTTCCTTGATCTTGCCATCCATTTTCTGCTGTAAATGCCTTTCTTAAAAGCTAGCTGGTAATGGGAACAGTCTCCATTCCATGGCCGTTGCACTGTAGGAGATGAACCTTGTGTCAGGTGCGACTTCATTTAATAATCAGGAAAGAAACCACTCAACTCCATTTGTTTGAAATTAAGTGTACTTTTACTAATTACAAATGAACAGTAGCGAAGCTAAGCTGAATCTGGTTAATTAGACGCAAAAGCAAAGAATATCATGTATAATTCAATCCTCTCCCCTTGGCACCCCAGTCCATAGTCCAATTATAATTCACCCAACTCTCAGGTGGGAGATATCTTCAAAAAACATCACCAGGATGGAATGCTGGACAGTTAACCTTGGTGGGAATCTCCCTTCCTTCGCATGCGCAATGAGATGGTCAGGCCAGCGTCTAGAATCTTCCTCCAGCACATAACGATTCCCTTCCCAAATACCACCCCCCCCCTCCCCATTTCAAGGGCAGCCGAAGCAGCAGCAAAGCAGAGGCTGACACCTTTTTTGTTTATTAAAAATATTTATGTAGCTGCCCATCTTCTATCCAACTCTAGGCAGCTCCCAGTCAAAACATGGGTTCCATGTGAATGCTAAGTGTCTGATACCCTGCAAAAAAAAAAACCCTGCTACATTTTTCTGGAGATCTTTTGGTCCATCTGGTATGGTAGGAGAAGATCAGGCAGGGCTGGCAGGTGGAATTAAGCACATCATCAGCTTAGAATCACAATGTTTCAACAAATATTCCAACTCCAACCTGTCTTGAATTCCTTTGATCCTTATGTGGTGCCAATTTAATACTGAACTTCAGTTGACTATATTTTTATAAGTAGAATTATAATTATAATTATAATTATAATTAGAATAGAATAGAATTCTTTATTGGCCAAGTGTGATTGGACACACAAGGAATTTGTCTTTGGTGCAGATGCTCTCAGTGTACATAAAAAATAAATTCATCAAGTATCGTAAGATACAACATTTAATGACCGTCTCAGGATACTAAATAAGCAATCAAATTATACTAGGAAACTAAATAAAACATATAGGCATGAGCAATAAAACTTCTGAATTGAAATTGAATGTATGGTGATCGGTATGATTGCTCTCACTAGATTGCATATCTTTGCTCCTTCTTCAAGGAAAAGAACTATGGACTTTACAAGCTGTTTCGAGACAGTGTCTCATCAAATTGTGGCAAGACACCTCAATCATGTTGTGTCTTCCAAAGTCAGTCCTTGCAACTACCAGTTCAGAGAACCAGATTAAAATTATCCGGTTCACCCAAACCATTTGGAACTGGCTGAATCCCACTCCTGGTCCTACTCCTTATTAAAGAGATAGAGTTAGAAATATTTGCAGGCTAGAGTAGATTAATATTGGTGGGGTAAAGTTAATTTCTAGTTGAAATCTGTTTGTTCCAATGTTCTTATGTTAACCTTGTCTCTGTCCTATCCTGTATCTTGCATCCATGGGATTTAAAGAATTTCTAATCCCTAAGGGTTTTAGTATGGCAACAGAACAAAAAGATAATAAAAAAAAGATACAATAGGAAGGATATGTGACATCTATAGGATTTGTCTATAAAGTCCCTGTGAAGTTTCAATAATTTCCATTTCCTGTAACGCATAAACAATCTGTAAAATGCAAGGAGAAAGGATTTATTTAAGATTTAGCATATTTATTTTAAGGATTCTGGATACGGTGCTGTGCTTTGTATTCAAACCCAGAAAAAAACAAAGATGCTAAATCGTGAATAAATTCTCTCACAGTTGCATTTTGCAGATTGTTTATATATTATGTAACAGTGAATTTATTGCAAATTTTTAAAAGGCATCGTCTTTATAAACTCTTTGAATAACTCAGTATTGGAAGTCTCTTTCTCTCATCTACAAGATCCATAAATTGATTTTTGCTGAGCAAATACATTGTGGCATTCTCATGGAATGAAGTTTCAGAAGAAGTAAAGATGGCACCTTTAACCGTGAGATAGAATGCACAACCTTTTTGGTATATATGCATTGCATAGAGGTAGAGCTGAGGTGGCACAGTGGTGAGAGTGCAGTACTGCAGGCTACATCTGCTGCCTGCCGGCTGCCTACAATTTGGCAGTTTGAATCTCATCAGGCTCAAAGTTGACTCAGCCTTCCATTCTTCTGAGGTGGGTAAAAGGAAGACCCAAATTGTTGGGGGTAATATGCTGACCATGTAAACTGCTTAGAGAGGGATGTAAAAGCACTATGAAGCAGTATATAAGTCTAAGTGCTATTGCTATTGCACATGAAAGCAGGGTATCCATTATGCTGCCATAGTGGTGCAGTGGTAAGTGTTGTGACTCAGCAGCAGCTTGCTGTGAGTTGCATCGGGATGCAGGAATAATGAGCAGCTGTTACTCGTTAGGGTTGTCTTCTGCAGATAAAAGACAGATGGTGCCACGCCTTAGTTGCAGAAGTCAACGTTCATGGTTTGTCGTTCGTCGTGTGTGGTTCATTGTTTGGAGATTCAAAGAGGCACTTGGATAAGTGATTTGCTTTCTGTAAACCTTGTTTGCTGTAAGAGCTTTTTGTTTTTGCATTATAACTTTTTGCCAGAGACTTTATCTACATTTAATTTTGGGCTCGCAGCCAGCTTGAGCCAGGACTGATAAATATATTTCCTTTGAAGTTCTGTCTGACTGTCATTTGTAAACGAGTGGAGAGGGGGGACAGAACAGGTTAGAATGCAGTATTGCAGGCTAACTCACGGTCAGGAGTTCGATCCTGACCACTTCAAGGTTGACTCAGCCTTCTATCCTTCTGAGGTCAGTAAAATGAGGACCCAGATTATTGGAGGCAATATGCCGATGTTGTAAACCACCGAGAAAGTGTTGTGAAACACTATTACAAGCAAGCTCTGCCCACAGTCTGGAATTCGATCCTGACCAGCTCAAGGTTGATTTATCTTTCCATCCTTCTGATAAAATGAGGACCCAGATTGTTGGGGGCAATATGCTGACTCCATAAACTGCTTAGAGAGTGCTCTAAATCACGACAAAGTGTCTATAAGTCTAAGTGCTATTATTTTGCCATCTTGACTCATTTTTACCCTCCTGGGAATAATTTCAGACTGTCTGCATCAGGGATGGGTTTCTATCCCAGTTGGTACTGATTCGCTTCACAAGCACTTCATTCGTGTGTGTACCACGCATTGCTCGCACATGCGCAGTTGACTGTAAATTGTTCTGTGCATGCATAGAAACATGCCGGCAATGACAGAAGAGACTGGGGAACTGGTTCAGGGGCGTGGCCAGCCTGGGTTGCTGCCGGTTCTGCGACCCAGGCCAAATTGCCACTACTGGTTCACCTAAACTCGTGTGAACTGGTAGAAACCCACCTCTGGTCTGCATTTTTACTCTACTATGGAACAGGTGCATGGGAATTCATTATTGCCGAGTGAACTGAATAGTGTGAAAAGCCTATATCTGATCTTGAAAGAAGAAAAAAAGTGCCACGTGTACACAAATGTACACTATATTTTATTCATCAAGACCAACATGGCTACACAAACTAAATCCTCTTGGTATCCCATTTTCTGCTGTTTAACTCTCCAGGTTGAGAGCCTGCGAAGCCCTTGACATTTTGTTGGCAGCCGTGTGAAAGCTGCAAAGCTGTCGAAAAGGTTGCAAGAATAAGGAAGAGGAATGGTAATTTTTAGGGCTTTAGTAACATTGCACAGAAGCATGTTCTCAGCCTCGATTCTAAACTCTTGATCTCACGGCTACATCAGGTAGAAAGAAAGGACAAAATTTCTTGATGTTCTAAGGCACCACAACCACAAACCTGGATTGAACTACAAGAATGGCTATGCTGAAAGATGCTGTAAATATGGGCTTTGTTTCTACAGCACGCACAACCACAAAGCCGGTCAATTGTAGGCATGGCGAGTTTTGCAAACCCACTAGGGAAGCATGTGTTTCACTTATGGTTCTGATAGCCAAATCTTTCCCTAGCTTCTGCCTCGGTTTACCTACCCAATAAGTAACTGAGTCGTAGGTTCATTTAAAAGCAATTTATTAGGGTACCCTGTTAAAGGGGGATTTCCTCCTGTGAAAATGGAGAACCTGAAGACCTATCGTTCATTTCAACCTCTTCTGGGTCTTTTGTGGCAAGCACATTGCACAACCCTTACTTCTTTACTTTATTTAAAATCTGGGATGTCGTGTAAGTCCAGAAAAAATGGGTTAATTTAGTAAACACGTTTACCGTATTGAGCAAACTCCCTCAAAGGAGAGCAGGAGGAGCTATCGCTAGCTGCAGTTAGCTAGCCCTGACCACAGCTCCTGTTATGCTCCTGTGATCTTTGATCAAAAGCGATGCTGCTGCATCTTCTGAAGATTTTTCTCTCTCCCGTCAAACAGCTGCGACCCCACCAAGAGGGAAGCAAATTACTTCCCCTCCATGGTATTTTCTTAAGGCTGTCAATAGACTTTTCAAAGCAACAATTTTCTCCAACATGAACGAGGGGAGAGGGTTTAAAAAACATAAAGTAACTGTCCTTTTCAGTTAGATCACCATAGCCAAACTAAGGATTCAGCATCGAGAAATGAAATGAATGAGCCAGCTTCTCCTAAAGGCAGCATTGGGGTACTTGAGAGACCGCCTGCTGCCAATTACCTCCACTAGACCGATTAGATCCCACAGATTAGGCCTCCTCCGAATTCCATCCGCCGGCCAGTGTCGACTGGCGACTACCCGGAGGAGAGCCTTCTCTGTGGCTGCTCCGACCCTCTGGAACGAACTCCCCGTGGAGATTCGAACCCTCACCACCCTCCAGGCCTTCCGCAAAGCCCTTAAAACCTGGCTGTTCCGACAGGCCTGGGGCTAAAGAATTGTTGCCCCCGTCTCGAATGGTATGACTGTTGTGTGTTTTAAATTATGTATTGTTTTGTGTCGTTTTAATTTTTTGTTTGTATCCCCCTTCCCTGGTTGAGTTGTGAGCCGCTCTGAGTCCCCTTCGGGGGAAAAGGGCAGCATATAAATAAAATCAACATTCAACATTCAACATTCAAATGTGCACACATGCCAGTGGTGGGTTGCGGATCCCATTCCAACTGGTACAGTTGGAACGGGACCAGCGGCATCCACATGGACACGGGCACTGCGCGCATGCATCTTACTGCCTCCGCAAACCTCTCTGATGCTCCAGCTGCTCAGTAGAGCATCGCGCAGGTGCTGTACATGCCATGCGCAGAAGCACAGAAGCCTTAAAAGACAGGTAAGGAGCTCAGTCGGGTGGGCCCTCCGGAGCACCATACCGGAACAGTATCCGGTGCTCCGGGCAGGCTCCGGTATGCCCGTACCAGGGCATACCGCCTGCAACCCACCACTGACATATGCACACAGACCCACATATGCACATGCCTATGTTGTTGCACTCAGGTATCATTACTGCTTTCTAAAAGCCATTTTCCCCCTAACGAGTAGCAAAACACCCTTATTATACAGGTGTTCTCCAAATCTTAACAATTCTTGAAAGCATTCGTCAGTGGCCCTGAATTTCAACCTCACTAGCTGTGCTGTGGTTAGAATGCAGTATTGCAGGTTAATTCTGCTGACTGCCAGCTGCAGTCAGTTCGATTCCCACCAGCTGAAGGTTGACTCAGCCTTCCGAGATCAGTAAAACGAGGACCCAGATTGTTGGGGGCAAGAGGCTGTCTCTGTAAAACAGCTTAGAGAGGGCTGTAAAAAGCCCTGTGGAGAGGTATGTACCTCTAAGTGCTTTCGCTATTGCTATGTCCTCTAAAAGTAGTAGCAACAATGTTCCTTCAGTTTGCAAAAGGCATCATAAAAATAGCCTTCAACTCATAAAGCAGAGGAACACAAAGCCAATAAGGTTATTATTCAGGGAATGCCCACAAGAGCTGGCATCAGCTTGCTTGCATTATTAATGTGCAAGCTTTTTCCCTGGTAGGTTTCCAAATCTTCAAGACCTGGAAGATAGGAAGGCATTCTGCAGATGCTGCTTTTTTTAATCTGGTACGATCAGAACGGGAAGCATTTTTTGACGAGCCGTGGTGGTGCAGTGGTTAGAGTGCAGTACTGCAGGCTACCTCTGCTGACTTCCGGCTGCCTGCAATTCGGCAGTTCAAATCTCACCAAGCTCAAGGTTGGCTCAGCCTTCCATCCTTCCGAGGTGGGTAAAATGAGGACCCAGATTGTTGGGTGCAAGATGCTGACTCTGTAAACTACTTAGAGAGGGCTGTAAAAGCACTGTAAAGTGTTATATAAGTCTACATGCTATTGTTATTTTTAGTGGTTGGAGCAGCCTTCTTCTAACCACCACATTTTTTTTTAGCATGTCACTGGCCCAAATTTCACCAACTATCATGGCTGCATCTCATCTATCCAAGCTTCATGAGCTGGCATCCAGACATTAGTAGGGGGGGGGGGTGAGAGGGGTGAGAGCAGTGGTGGGTTTCAAAAATTGTTCGAACCTACTCTGTGGGTGTGGCCTCCTTTGTGGGAGTGGCTTGCTGCCCATATGACCGGATGGGAGTGGCTTGCCGCCCATGTGACCGGATATGAAGATGCCGACGACACTTGTCAGAGCCACCTTAAATTACCTCACACACAGCACTGGCATGCATAAGAATATGATGTAAACTTGTTTTTTAAAAGGCATCTTTGGTTTGTGTTAAAACAACTTCAACACACGCAATGTTCTGATTGCACCACAAACGCAGGAGTCATCCTTACCTTTCACAGAGGCACTGAGTTTTATAAATAGGAGCATGATAGTGTAGAATAATCCTATCCAAGGACCAGTGGTGGGTTTCAAAAATTTTTGGAACCTCTTCTGTAGGTGTGGCCTGCTTTCCGGGTCCACTGGTGGAACCTCTTCTAACCGGTTCGGTAGATTTGATGAACTGGTTCTACCGAATAGGTGCGAACTTGTAGGAACCCACCTCTGGGTGGGAGGGAAAGATTGAAATGTGAAGATAGGGGGAAATGGAAACCCAGCTGAGCTGTGTGAGAAGCTCTGGCCAACCAAAGTCATTGACAATATGCAGAGCTGGCAACTAAGCACTTATTTTCTGAACAATATACAAGCACCTGATTGAACATTTGCAGATCACCAGGGAATGGCGGGGAGGATGGAGAGAACTTTCCTTTGTGTTGTTTGCACAGGAAAACCTCAGATTCGGCTTATGCTATTTCTATAACCATTTAAGTTTCAGTAAAGTAGGCCCTTGGCAAAAGAAAAGAGGTGGCGCTATGGTAAGAGTGCAGTTCTGCAGCCACTTCAGCTGACTGCTAACTGCAGTTCGGCGGTTCAAATCTCACCGGCTCAGGGTTGACTCAGCCTTCCATCCTTCCGAGGTGGGTAAAATGAGGATCCAGACTGTGGCGGCGATATGCTGATTCTGTAAACCGCTTAGAGAGGGCTGAAAGCCCTATGAAGCGGTATATAAGTCTAACTGCTATTGCTATTGCTAAATGGCCAGGAGTCTTTCTTTGTTAGATGATTGAGTGGGACACCAACAGTCATGGTTGGTGGGAATTTTATGGCCAAACAACTGAAGGTGCCCTCACTGGGAAAGACTTTAAAGGCATCTCCACATCCTTTACTCTCCTTTCAGAATAATTTGCCTTGCAATTATGAAGATAAAGTGAAGTACCAAGAAAGGAGGAACAGCACTGATGACATTACCTAGTTTGAGTAATGAAATGTCTGCAAGAAAACAACCAAGCTCAGAGAGCACCAAGGAGCCCTCATAATGTGAAATCCAGTGTTGTTGGAAGGAAAAGATGGGATCTGAATATTATGCTCAGCTAGGAAGCCTATGAACATACGTGTCTCTCTCTGTACGTATATGTATGTGCATGTGGGTATGTTTAGGAACAAACAAGTGGATCATCAAATCAATTGGTTCCACCACAGAACCGCGGTCGACTAAAGCGCGCTCGACGAAACCGCGTACCTGACGTCATCACAGCGCGACGAAAAAAGCATGCTGTGAGCGGTAAAGCTAAAATTAACGCGTAAACCTAAACCTAACCCCCCCAAACCTAACCCTAAACCTAACCCTAAACCTAACCCTAAACCTAACCCTTAACCTAACCCTAAACCTAACCCTAAACCTAACCCTTAACCTAATGCTAAACCTAACGCTAACCCTTAACCTAACCCTAAACCTAACCCTAACACTTAACGTAACCCTAAACCTAACCCTAACCCTTAACCTAACCCTAACCCTAACCCTAAACCTAACCCTTACCTTTACGTGAATCGGCTTGCTTTAAAAGCGCTTTTTAAAGTGCCCTTTTTTCTCTGTGGTCGTTGTTGTCGCGCTGCTGATGATGTCAGCGACACGCTTTAATCAGGCGCGCTTTAGTGGACCGCGGTTTTGTCGTGCCATGAATCATTAACCCAAAGTTATCACTCCAAGTCAAATGATCAGGCTCAAATTATTCTAGGTTGGACACTTGAAACAAAGACCTACCTCTCTGGAGAAGGCTCTGGTGCTGGGGAAAGCGGAAGGAAAGAGCAGAAGAAGACAACCAGCAAAAAATGAGATCATTGTTGAAAGATCTGAAAGAACAGGTTACATCATCATGGAGAAAATCTCTTATCTATGATCTATCATCTCAAGCTCTATGATCTGTGATGAAAGTCTATGGCGCTCAGGGCTGAAAAATAACCAGATGGCATATAATCTGTCAATCTGTCAATCAATCAAGGAGGTATAGTCCTCAAATACCTAAGATGGAACCATCAATGAACATGACAAAGATATTTAACTCTTGGTGGGATGGAAAAAATACTTGGCCACCTCAATTTAGGATGGATTGGAATATTTGCAGCACACTTTCTTGGTACTCTTAGGAAGATTGTGGGAAAAGTAAAAAGTCATTCCTCTCAGATTTTCATTTTTGTGCTAATTATTACACATGCACACAACCACACACAAGGAAAAAAGAAAGGAAAAAATTGGTGGTTTGGGGTATTTTTTGGCAAAAGAAATAGCAGTTAGACTTATATACTGCTTCATAGGGCTTTCAGCCCTCTCTAAGCGGTTTACAGAGTCAGCATATCACCCCCACAATCTGGGTCCTCATTTCACCCACCTCGGAAGGATGGAAGGCTGAGTCAACCTTGAGCCGGTGAGATTAGAACCACTGAACTGCAGATAACAGTCAGCTGAAGTGGCCTGCAGTACTGCACCCTAACCACTGCGCCACCTCGGCTCTATGAACATTATGGGCTGCGTTCACTCAGAAGCAAAGCTGTATATGTGCATCTGTGCATGCATTAAAAATTTTTTACCCCCACCTTGTCTGGGTTTACAACAGTGGTGGGATTCAAATAATTTAACAACCGGTTCTCTGCCCTAATGAACGGCTGGGTGGGTGTGGCTCAGTGGTCATTTGACTGGGTGGGCTTGGTCAACTCAAAGTCACTCAGGTTGATGGGCGCTTCGCCTTAGCAGTTACAATGTAATAAGGGTCAAGGGGAGAGGCAGTTTCTGTAAGCAGGGCAATAAAGATTAGGCTAGAAATAAAACCAGAATGTTTCCTTCCTGCCTTCCTTACAGGATTAGCCTTGTAAAGTGGAAAGAAACATTTTTTTCCCAACAACTGGGTCTCCGAACTGCTTAAAAAGTTAACAACCGGTTCTCCCGAATAGGTGCAAACTGGCTGAATCCCACCACTGGTTTACAAGCCAGCCATGTCCCTGCTTTTAAAATAATTTCTATTATTACAGGATGTAAAAACAAGAAACGAGACAGCAGGCAAGAAACAGCCTTCTGCCGCGCCTTTCCCCAAATATTGTTTGAAACAGCCTATCTGCTAAAATAATTGAATATCCATACAAAGGCTAAGGGCTATTTGGCCCTGGACTGATTTTGTCACAGTTCTACTTGTAAATAAAATATCATCTTTCCACTCTGGCATATTATTTATTGAAATTACTTCCCTTCCACTTTCCTGCTTAGCAAGCGTTTGGGTTTCCCTCAGCTTTCAAAAATATTGTGAAAGGCCCAGCCAGCAGCTCTCCTGAGGGGGAACGTAAGTGTGTGGGTGTGTGAAAGAGAGAATGGGGAAAAGACCCCTTTTTAATGTTCACCAGGCCATTTCCTTTGGCCCTACATGGCTTAGGACCAGCATACCTGGGAGACCGCCTACTGCCGGTTCCACCACAAAACCGCGTTCGACTAAAGGGCGCTCGATGAAACCGTGTAGCTGATGTCATCACAGCGCGACAACAGCGCGGAGAAAAAGCACGCTGTAAACACTAAACCTAAAATTAACCCCTAAACCTAAACCTAACCCCCCCAAACCTAATCCTAAACCTAACCCTAAACCTAACCCTTAACCTAACCCTAAACCTAACCCTAACCCTAACCCTAACCCTAACCCTAACCCTAACCCTAAACCTAAACCTAACCCTAAACCTAACCCTAACCCTAACCCTAACCCTAAACCTAAACCTAAACCTAACCCTTACCTTAACTTGAATCGGCTTGCTTTCAAAGCGCTATTTAAAGCACCCTTCTTTCTCCACACTCGCTGTTGTCGCCCTGTTGATGACATCAGTAACGCGGTTTCGTCGAGCGCGCTTTAGTCGAGAGCGGTTTTGTTGTGCCACACCTACTGCCACACTCCTCCCAGCGGCCAGTAAGATCCCACAGGGTTGGCCTCCTTCAGATGCCGTCAGCCAGACAATGTCGGCTGGCGGCTCCCCGGAGGAGAGCCTTCTCTGTGGCTGCCCCGACCCTTTGGAACGAACTACCCCCAGAAGTCCGGACCTCACCCACTCTCATGGCCTTCAGAAAAGCTTTTCCGGCAGGCCTGGGGCTGTTGACCTCATTGTTGAGGTCCAGCCCTGACTGAAATGAATGTATTTATGTCGTTTTAACTTCTCTTATTTTCTTTTTATTTTCTTTCTTTTCTCTTCTGTAAGCCGCCCGGAGTCCTTCGGGATTGGGCGGCCTATAAATAAAATTAAACCTTAAACTTTAAACCTCTGAACGGCTTGCCCCTTGTCTCTTGTTCAACACCCAAGCTTGATTTTATTCCTGGGTTTTTCATGGTTTTTGTAGTAGGACGGGGAAGAGCCGTCCTCGGGGCAATTATCATTCACCACACAGGCTACTGGCTGTACATATAACAAGACATCAGGTTTGCCCTCAAGCTTGCAAAAAAACCTCAAAGGCAAAAAGCTCAGGAAGGAATAGACGTGGCGAGGGGAAAAAAGAGAGGAAGAAGAGACAGTTGACAACACAAGAACAAAGTTGTAGAGCTGTAAACAATCCTCTTCATTGTTTTGGGGTCATGTTGGTATTACTTGTCCTGACCTTCTAGCCGGGCGGTGGAGTAATGTTTGGTCTGCCCACAGACAGAGGCTAAAGGGCTCTGAAATCCCAAGGGACCTGTTCCAATCCGCACCATGCGCTCGAGAGTTAGGGATGCTTTGAAATCCGTGTGGTCCACGATGCAAGCTTCTCCATAGCGGACCGTTCTGCCTTTTAAGGGAGGGAGGAGATGCTAAGATGAGTCAGACTGCTTGTTACTCCAGCGAAGTACGGGTGCTATTGACCATCGGCAGTTCTTTGAGGTTTCTAGAATTGGGGTTGTTGTTTTTTTTAGCTCTGTCCAGCGATGGCAGGGAATGTTTTTTTTTTTAATCCTTGCAAAGCTCTGCATAAGCAGGAAAAATAGATCCTCCCCCTTCCCTTTTAATGGAAAAAAATTCCCAATATTCTATCTATGTTTATTGCTAATAGCTATTCAGTGGTGAGATTCTACAATGTTAGCAACTGCCCGGTTGCTGGGTGGATGTGGCCATGGTGGGCATGGCCTACTTGGCATCCTGCACCATGGCAGGAGGCAGGGGGGTGTTTTCGCCCTCTTCAGACTCCAGAGGCTTCTTCCAAGACTCCGGGAGGGCGAAAACTGCGTCCCCAGGCTCCAGAGGGCCTCCAGAAGCCAGAAATGGGCCCATTTCTGGACTTCTGGTAGGCCCATTTTTTTTCCCTCCAGAAGCTTCCCCGAGCCTCCGGGACAGTGAAAATATCCCGTTTTCAGACTTCCTGAAGGGCTGGATTTTGCCCTCCCAGACCCTCTGCGTGGCATCCAAAACAGGCCATGTGGAGACTCCTGGGAGGGACGGGGTCGGTGGGGCCAGTGCGTCCTTCCAACGACCGATTCACCCGAACCGGTGCGAACCGGCTAAATCCCACCACTGTGGCTATTGTGTATTTCTAAAGCATTGTTAATCATTTTGAACACCAGGTGAAGGAAATTGATTGGTTTAGCTCTGATGATCTAGTTTCATTATCGAATCTGTATCTTTAATTAGCTAACTTATTCAGTTTGTTTATGTTCAAGTCATCTGCTGAATCTTGGCTTAACTTTTGGTTATCCTTTTTTTTTTTGCCTCAATAGTTTAGTGAAAACCCTGGGTTGTAAACAGGGGTAATGGGATCTATCTATCTATCTATCTATCTATCTATCTATCTATCTATCTATCTATCTATCTATCTATCTATCTATCTACCTACCTACCTACCTACCTACCTACCTACCTACCTACCTACCTACCTACCTATCTATCTATCTATATACATGTCAGGATAAAGATGAATTTTTTTGGCTACCCCAAAAAACAGCAATCATTCTAACATTTCATTTCCCTTGGAAAGATTAAGTGCTTATGTGAGCAATTTTTTTTTTCTTCCCGCTTGGATCAAATCTTCATGCACTTGCCTCCAGGGCAACATCAAATGATGATGGGATTTAAATCTAGAATTTAACCATTATGCGATTTAAATCTAGAATTTAAACATTAGGGTTTATATTTCCAAAAGAAAAAGAAAATCACAAATGCACGTTTCTTATTATAATCTAAGACCTGTTAGAATCCAGGTTGCATGCCTGAAAATCCTGATCACTTTATCAAGCACTATCACCTATTACAGGTGTGAATGTATAAATGAAAAAGAAAGGGAGCATATTGCTGTTTGTTAGTTGCAAAGTCGTGTCCAACTGCCTAGAAAGTTAACAACAGGTTCTCCCAAATAGGTGCGAATTGGCTGAATCCCACCACTGCCCTGATCCAGAGGTGGGTTCCTACCAATTCGGCCGAACCAGAATGGCACGCTGGCCTGGGTCACAGAACTGCCAGCGACCCAGGTTGGCCACGCCCCCAAACCTGTTCCCCGGATGCCGTCATCACCATCTTTTTTTTAGTTCTGCGCAAGCGCAGAACAATGTCCATTGAACTGCGCATGCGCGCGCACGAGGCAACCGGCAGTAACGCTGGCTAAAACCCACCCCTGCCCTGGTCCATAACTTTTTTTTTTTGTCTTCTCAAGAAACTTCAACATCATCCATTTTTTCCCCTTCTCCTTTTCGGTTCTAACCCACATGCTTGATGAAAAATCCACATGACCTTCCAAAGGTTGGAAGTGAACTTATGCAACTCTAGTTGGTTGATGAAGATTTTGTCCTCCCAACATTTTGGATAGGCTTCTCCCTCTCGGCTTCCTTCCTTTCCTCATAAAATCAAGAAATTCTTGCCACGTACTCCTTTTTCCCTGACAGCCCTTGAAGAGTAAAGAATCAATCATTGTGCTCAGCTCCTTTTTTTTATATGTGTGGAAAATCAAAGTAAAGGAAGAAAAGTTTTATTCTAGTCTCCTCCCTAAGGCCTCTGTTTTGTACTTGTATAGATTTCCCTGACATGTAATCCTCGACTTACAATCATCCATTCAGGGACCCTTTTAATGACTTCATTTCGTTATGACGGCACTGAAAAAAAGTGACATGACTGTTTTTCACACTTAACAACCATTGCAGTATGCCCGTGGTCACGTGATCAAAATTCAGAGGCTTGGCAACTGGCATGTATCTATGTCGGTTGCAGTGCCCCAGGTTCTTGTGGTCCCCTTTTGCGACTTTATGAGAAGGAAAGTCAATTGGGGAAGTCTGATTTGCTTAGCCATTACGTTACTAACTGAAAACTTGCAGTTTGGGCTCAGTTGTGAGTCGTAAGTTGAGGACTACTTGCATTGCATCCAATCAGTACGAAATTGGCTTCATCGTTTTACTCTGTTTGTTTGAATGCAATAGCAATAGCACTTAGACATATATACTGCTTTACAGTGTTTTACAGCCCTCTCTAAGCGGTTTACCTAGTTAGCATATTGCCCCCACAATCTGGGTCTTCATTTTACCCACCTCGGAAGGATGGAAAGCTGAGTCAACCTTGAGCTGGTCAGAATCGAACTCCTGACAGTGGGAAGAGTTAGCTTGCAACACTGCATTCTAACCACAAGGAAGGAAGGAAAGAAGGAAGGAAGGAAGGAAGGAAGGAGGGAGGGAGGGAGGGAGGGAGGGAAGGAAGGAAGGAAGGAAGGAAGGAAGGAAGGAAGGAAGGAAGGAGAATAGCAATAGCATTTAGGCTGAGTCAACCTAGAGCCTGGTGAGATTCGAACTGCCAAATTGCAGACAGACAGCAGACAGCAGAAGTAGCCTGCAGTACTGCACTCTAACCACTGTGCCACCGTGGCTTTAAACCTTAACTAAACCCTAATTGTAGTCACACACACACACACACACACACACACACACAGACACACCCATGAATCAATCCAGAGATGGTATTCAGTAGGTTCTGACCAATTTTGGAGAACCAGTAGCGGAAATTTTGAGTAGTTCAGAGAACCGGCAAATACCACCTCTGACTGGCCCTGTCACCATCTATTCTCTGCCTCCTGAGTCCCAGCTGATCGGGATGGAATGGGGATTTTGCAGTAACCTTCCCCTGGAGTGGGGAGGGAATGAAGATTTTACAGCATCCTTCCCTTGCCACACCCACCAAGCCATGCCCACCAAAGCCACGCACACAGAACCGGTAGTAAAAAAAATTGAATCCCACCACTGGATCAATCTTTTATCTCACTCTACCAGTGCGATCATTAACACAGAAAACGATGGGTTTAGCATGAATTCCCTGAGAACAAACATTTTCTGCTCATGTGTTCTCCCTACCCCGCTTCATAACTCATAGAGTTATAGATCTGTCTTTTTATTATTATTATTATTCCCCCCACCCTTCTGTCTTTTGGATCTTATCCAGTGAAACATGTGATCAGAGACGAGGCTGTGACAAATTGCTTCCTTGCTGCCATTGTCTGAGTAATTAGGAATGCAACAAATTGTCAAGTCAATCTGCCAAGGAAAATATGGAAAGAGGAGAGGAGGAAATGTATCCAAATGCTTGCTGCGTTTTGCACATACTCCCGGAGTGAGTTTTTCCAAAGTTTGTAGGGAAACAAAGCTGGGACGATCTGAAAATTATGAGCTGACAGATGGGCAATATATCTGCTGGAATGAATGACAGTTCCCCAGAATGGATGCTCCATTGTTCTACATGAGCACTGGATGAATGTCAAGCCCTTCCCTACTTATCTCACAGAATGAGGTTTATGTCGAATGGTTGGTGGTGAAAAAACAGAGTCCCCCCCCCCGCTTTCTGCCTTGTGTGGCACAGGCAATGCCACTCCCCAAATTGCTGGCACCTTGCATAAAATGCCATTTTCGTCCCAATCCCACAATAGCACTTAGACTTATATACTGCTTCACAATGCTTTATAGCTCCCTCTAAGCGGTTTGCAGAGATAGCATATGGCCCCCCAAAATCTGGCTCCTCATTTTACTGAAGGATGGAAGGCTGAGTCAACCTGGAGCTGGTCAGGATCGAACGCCTGGCTGTGGGAAGAGTCAGCCTGCAATACTGCATTATAACCACTGTGCAACCATGGATGGATGGATGGATGGATGGATGGAAGGAAGGAAGGAAGGAAGGAAGGAAGGAAGGAAGGAAGGAAGGAAGGAATAGCAATAGCATTAGCACTTAGACTTATATACCGCTTCACAGTGTTTCACAGCCCCCTCTAAGTAGTTTTACAGAGTCAACCTCTTGCCCCCCAACAATCTAGGTCCTCACTTTACTGATCTTGATGGATGGAAAGCTGAGTCAACCTTGAGCCGGTCAGGATTAAACTACTGACAGTGGGCAGAGTTTACCAGCAATAGCAATAACACTTAGACTTATATGCCACTTCACAGTGCTTTGCAGCCTTCTCTAAGCGGTTTACAGAGTCAGCCTCTTGCCCCCCAACAATCTAGGTCCTCCCTTTACTGACATTGATGGATGGACAGCTGAGTCACCCTTGAACCAGTCAGGATTGAACTACTGACAGTGGGCAGAGTTTACCAGCAATAGCAATAACACTTAGACTTATATGCCACTTCACAGTGCTTTGCAGACCTCTCTAAGTGGTTTACAGAGTCAGCCTCGCCCCCCGCTCTCTGGGTCCTCATCTTTAATACCAATCTTGAAACCTGGGGAAAAAAAACAGGAGTTTCCAATCCGCATTGGATATGAGTGTATTAAGGAAGAGTTTCTTTGAATGATCTGACGTGTTTCTTTCACAGGTTTCTCGCCACCTGTGCTAAGTTGTTGTTTATGAGATAAGGCACCTTCTGTTTCTGGATTGTTTAGGTTTCTTCTTCCTTCTACGACTTTCTCTGACTCTCCAGACTCTTAAAGCAATATTATGACGGCTTCCCTGTTCAACGAATACTCAGCAACCTCGGGGTAGAGAGAATAATGTCCTATCCACCCCTTCAGGACTCAAGTGATCCTTCTGTATTTTCTCTGATCAAGTCGCAAACTTAAAAGACCACATCCACCAATGTTTGTTGCCTGAATATTGCAACACCACTTCACAGCTTTGATGCCCCCTCCTCTCAATGTCAAAAGTGATCAGAGTGCTGCAAACATTTTTTAAAAATAAAGTAAAATAATAAATAAAATAAAATAAACTCTCTTTGGGAGTTCTGATGCGGAACAGAGAAGACCAACCTGGATTAATTTTGGCCTGTAATAACACTGTTCTGACTTAGGCTTCCCCAGCGGCACGAAGCCGAGTCCTCGTCCCGATAAACCCCTTTTGTTTAATTTACAGTGAATTCCTCTCCAGCAAATTCCCAGCCGACAGACTTTCAAGATAGTTCACAATTACCAACCTTTATCAGGCTTGGAGAGTGGCCAAGGCGATAGCTTTCAGATGCTGCAATACTTGGCAAGAATGAACTAATTTTCTCCTGCAAACACCCCACCTCCTTCACCCCTCTTTATTCCCTGTGCGAGGGGCCATTCACCCTCCACATGTGGCTTTACTCCCAAGTCAACCCTTATTCCTTACTGTTCCCTTCTTCTGGCAACTCTGTGCATGCGCACACTGGGAACAGGCTCCAGTTGTTCATCTGCTTCATTGATGTCTGACTCCTAAGGCAGCTGATAACTGGCATACGGCTCTGGCCCCCTCTCTGCCTCCGACACAGAGCCCTCATCAGAGCCTTCCCCAGACTCCAGGACTGGCCCATGTTCCTCCCCAACCTCCTCACTGTCTGAATCTGCTGCCAGCTGCTGGCGGGCTACAACAAAGAAAGCTTCCTTGGTGGCAAGGATGAAGCTATGAAACTTCTCTCCATTCAAGTTTTAAGATTCCTGTCCTGAGACAGGACAGCCCTTCTCCCACCATGTTATATTCCAGAAATACCTGTTTTGTTCAACTCTCTGTATTTTGGATCTTTATGCTGTCTCTACCTTTTTCATGCACTCTGACTCAATTCCATTCTCACAAATAAAGTCTGTCTGCTGTTTAGTATTTTGGGATCACTTATTTTTGTCAAATATTTTTTTTCCTACCAATCCTTTGATTAAATCTTCATCAAAGCCCAGGACTCCTTTGAAGCTTTGCACAGCACACCAAAAGATACAAACCAGATCTACTCTTGTCCTCAGTAATCTTCTACCCACCCATAATAAAACATTGGTAATCCCCAGAAAACTATTCATTGCATTATAGCAACGTCTGACATATAGAAGGTATTATTAACCAAATAAGGTTCCCCTTGCACATATGTGCTACCCGTTCTTCGACTCTAGGGGGCAGTGCTCATCTCTGTTTCAAAGCTGAAAAGCCAGCACTGTCCGAGGACATCCCCATGGTCATGTGGCCGGCATGACTAAACACCGAAGGCGCACGGAACACTGTCACCTTCCCACCAAAGGTGGTTCTTATTTTTCTACTTGCATTTTTACATTTTTACAGTGCTTTCGAACTGCTTGATTGGCAGAAGCTGGGACAAGCAACAGGAGCTCACTCTGTTATGTGGCACTAGGGATTCGAACTGCCGAACTCCCGACCTTTCTGATCGACAAGCTCAGCATCTTAGCCCCTGAGCCACCACATCCCTATGTAAAACACTCCAATTAAATTTTATCTGAGCTACTTTGCATATTTATATAGAAAATATCTGAGGGAAGAAAGAACAGAAAATACCAAATTTCCAGAATTCCAAACAAGGAGCTCATTCCATTATGCAGCAATAGGGATTCGAACCACCGAACTGCTAACCTTTCTCATTGAAATCTCAGCGTCTTAGCCACTGAGCCACATCCCAACCAAATAAGACTGTGTGTTATTCTCTTTTACATATCAGCTTCCCTTCCCACAATGAACTACAACAATGTACTCAGTGTGGGAAATATATCTCTTTTGCTTCTTTCTGAACAGTTTGTCCACATCTCATTTTTAGTGGTCACAAAATCCGAGCGTCTTCTATAGTAAATTGTATTCTTACTATGTGCACATTTCCTCTTATTTACCTAGGCAATATGGAAGTGCGGAGATTTGCATATTTTTTATGTGTACATAATTTATGACACTAGCATAGTAAAAATGTGATACACTTGGAGTTAATATTGTTTGTGGCTGGTGCAGTTTTGAAAATAGGGATCCAAAGGAGAAACATACAGGAGAGTGCAGACAATATATCAAGCATTTTAAAATAAATCTCAAAAATGTCTTTTGACTTTTTCAGGTGATGAGATATGGTGTCATCTGTCTCTCCTGTTTCAATTTCCATTCTTTTTTTTTTCATTGTATTTTATTTTCAAGTAGAAGCATCTCCAAACCGAGATTATATACGGATGAGTTAAATGACAGCACCCAGTTTTCATCATACTGGTGGTGTTGCTTCAGTAGTGGGATTCAAAATGATACAGGAGGGGCTGCACAGGTAAACCCACCAGTGGCTGGCCAGGTTAGGTGGTCTTAATAGAATGGACCTTATAAATTCATATTAGCTTGGCTTTTCATTCTAGTGCCCTGGAGTTCCAAAGCTGACTTTTAGCTGGAGTGAACTTTCTCTCCAACTTCCTCATAAGTATTAAAAATAGGGCTGAACAGTGTGGCAAGACCCTGTAAAGGAGGGGCACAGGAAGCCAGGCGTGGGTGAGAGATAGAACAGAGGTAAAAACTGCTGACACCTTAAGACATTATAGGAACTTCTCTTTTTTGTATTTTTCCTATGTACTTCTCTGTAACATTCCAAATGAACTTCTCCTTTTCGAAATGTCATGCTTGTCTCGTGTATGGAAATGCCTTGAGAATGCACAGTGTGGAACACGGCATAAAAGTAGCATTCTGGGCAGAGCCCAGGCAGTTCAGATTTTGGTGTGTGAACACGCTGAACTCGATGCATCAAATAAACCTGTTTCTCTCACCTTCGTGGTATCGAGTCCTGGTCTTTCGTAAGTAGATTACAAACCTCAATCTGCTGCAACATAATAATTTAACAACCGGTTCTCTGCCCTAATGACCAGCTGGATAGGCGTGACTCGGTGGTCATGTGACTGGATAGGCATGGCCAACTTGACATCACTCACGTCAATGGGTGCTTCCCCTTAGCTGTCACAATGTAATAAGGCTTAACCGGAAAGGTAGTTTCTGTAAGCAGGGCAATAAAGATTAGGCTAGAAACAACACCAGAATGTTTCCTTCCTGCCTTCCTTACAGGATTAGCCCTGTAAAGTGGGAAAAAAACAAAATGAGATTTCTTCCAACAACCGATTCTCTCAACTGCTTAGAAAGTTACGAACCGGTTCTCCCGAATAGGTGCGAACTGGCTGAATCCCACCACTGTGTTGCTTCATAATTTAAGAAGAGGTTTCGCTTCTCATCCAAGAAGCTTCTTTAGTTCCGGAGTTCAGTTGTGCAGAATTGAAGAAGCTTCTTGGCTGAATAGCGAAATGCCTTCATGGAAAAACAAAATTGCCTTTTGATAAAAAGCACCTTTGGAACAACCATGACCTGGATGGCTGAGAATCTCCATAGGCTCCGTTCTAATGAATCTTGATCCAGTAATTTTACAACCATTTTTGGCAAACAGCCCATGCTGATGGTGTTGTTTTTTTTAAAATTCTTTATCAGCAATCTTGATGTAGCTTAGCAATGCATGAAATAGCTCTAAATTATCAGGATGCTTTACATTTACTGTTGCCTACTTTGGAAAAAAAAAAAGGTTAACACCTTTTTCTTTTATTTTAAGCGTAGCTTTATACGCTGCCTCCTGAAGTTCTTAGCAAATTAGAAAGGATGGGGGAAGAATATTAAGCTGCCACTGGAACGGCGAGCCCAACTGCTGATCTGAATGTTTGCATTTTAATTTTTAATAACCCCCGTAATAGTTTTCCTCTCAGTGAGAAGTAACTAGATGAACAATAAAACCTCAATGACCTCGTTACCAACGCCCTTCGGTCTTTGCTTTTAGCAAAGCTCTCCTGAACAGCTGTGTTTAAAGTTGAAGACGATTGGGGGATGGGCTGTAGAAGGTAGAACATTAAAAAGGATGTGCTCAAATCAGCTCATTTTTTTCCCTCCGGGGAGGTAAGCAAGATTTCTCCCTAAACTAATCCCAATCTTTCTTTTACATCACTGCTAGAAATATATAATCTAGACTGCAAACTTTCAGAGAACCACTAGGGGGGGAGCAAGTGTAATTTTCTGTGTCTCTTTGCTGCCACCCTGCGGTGCCTGGAAGTATGACAGTTGTAAGAATCTCCCCACAACCATGTTTCCTTGATTGTCAAACACGCAACAATGTTGGGATGTATGGCCATGGAGGCACACAAATTGCTTGCCCATGCCTTAGCCCTAATGTTGCTGCAGGAAAAAAAGCATTTAAATCTTTCATTTAAGCAGTCACATCTTTTCAAATTCAATGAAGTTTTCCGAAACATTTTGCAAATTAACCAAGAAGTATTAATTAGGAAAATATGCAGGATGTGTAGGAAAGTAGTGCTGAAATTCAGCACATTGGAGGCAACTGGCAACTAAAGACTGAAGCTTACCGATCTGTCTCTAGTAACACTTCCTTCATTATCATTGGCAGAACCTGTGCTTTCTTTTTAGATATATAATTTTCATTAAATATTTTAAAAGGAAGACAAAAATGAAAGCACCCTAATATAAAGTAAGGAAAAAAATCAAAGAGAAAGTATAAATGAAGGGGGGAGGGGAGAAAAGAAAAACAGAAAGATAAAATATATAAATAAATAGCTTCTAATCCCCTTTAGAGCAGTTATAAATATAGTTGTAACTTTGCCTCTTATTCTATGGCTGCATCATAACTTTCCTTGAAGGTCTTCCCTCTCTAATCATCAAACCATAAGTTCATTTCTTTCTATTTTATGCAAAAAGCCCATAAGGGGTTTCCAGTTAGCAAGAATGTAGATTGTAAATACATTCTTTTCTATATATTGCTTTTTTCTGATCAAAGAAGTCAATTGAAGCATCTTAGCAACTTCCATCCTATTCACCAACCAATGTGAGTAGTGCTGAATCTTTCCATTGTTATCCACAGAGTAATCTTGCAGCAATTATCCTGTAGTAAAACAACTCCACAACTTTTTCCAACTTTTGTCTACCTTCAAGGCATCAGTACTACAAAATACACTGGTTGGAAAATATGTCTTCTTAAAGAAAATCAGGTTTACTGTTGGCCTTTTACAGAGGTGGGTTCCTACCAGTTCGCACCTATTCGGTAGAACTGGTTCGTCAAATCTACCGAACCGGTTAGAAGAGGTTCCACCAGTGGACCTGGAAAGCAGGCCACACCTACAGAAGAGGTCCCAAATTTTTTTGAAACCCACCACTTGTCCTTGGATATGATTATTCTACACTATCATGCTCATATTTATAAAACTCAGTGCCTCTGTGAAAGGTAAGGATGACTACTGCGTTTGTGGTGCAATCAGAACATTGCGTGTGTTGAAGTTGTTTTAACGCAAACCAAAGATGCCTTTTAAAAAACAAGTTTACATCATATTGTTATGCAGGCCAGTGCTGTGTGTGAGGTAATTTAAGGTGGTTCTGACCAGTGTCGTTGGCATCTTTATATCTGGTCACATGGGCAGTAAGCCACTCCCATCTGGTCACATGGGTGGCAAGCCACTCCCACAAAGGAGGCCACACCCACAGAGTAGGTTCGAACAATTTTTGAAACCCACCACTGGCCTTTTACCAATAGAGCTGTGTGTATAGAATCACCAAATCTATGAAAGCACGATATATGCGAGGGGAACTTTTACCTTTACCAATGTTCCATTGGTTGCGTCTTCTCACTGTTAGGAAATTTCTCGTTATTTCCAGGTTGAATTTCTCCTTGATCCTTTGCATTCTCCTCCTTTGCATTGGGCCTTCCGGCCTGCCACATTTAATGCTGTGGGAAATTGGGAGGGAGGGGATTATATGGAGTATGGGAGATATATACTCATAATAATGTTCCTTTCTCAGAGAGTCAAGGACATCTTGCCCTGCACCTGGAAGGGTATAACTGGGAGACATCTCCAGTTTTGGATGGTGCCTAATTGGACCATATGATGGACATGTGGGTGCTGGATAGATGCTTGGACTTTCTTTTGGTTGGGGAAAACCTGGAAGCTTTCAGATTCGGGTTTCCCCAGATGTGCCAATATGACATCTCTAATAAAATGGAACTTTGAGGAATCTCAAGCCTCAGAGATTTCTAGCATTGGGGGTGTTACTTTGAACTCTGACACCATTATTTCTTTTGTGGCCTTTAGGTGCTTTGGAAAATAGGTTGATTCCTTCCTCTCTGACAGCCCCTCAAATATCGGAATTTGAACAGTGGTCAATCCCAGATCAAAGTGGGCAGCGGTTGGCTACAATCGAATCAAGTTAAAAGATAGCAGTCCTTTCATTTCCCCTGCAAACTGATTTTGAAATAAAACTTGAGAGACCGCCTCCTGCCAATCACCTCCTCGCGACCCATTAGATCACATAGATTAGGCCTCCTCCGAGTTCCATCTGCCAGTCAGTGTCGACTGGCAACTACGCGGAGGAGAGCCTTCTCAGTAGTAGCTCCGACCCTTTGGAACGATCTCCCCGTGGAGATTCGCACCCTCACCACCCTCCAGACCTTCCGCACAGCCCTTAAAATCTGGCTATCCCGTCAGGCCTGGGGTTAAAGAATGTAACTCACCCCCACCCGAATGGTATGAATGTTGTGTTTTATTTTTAATTATGTATTGTCCTTATGTGTTATTGTCTGTATCCCCCTCCCTTTGAGTTGTAAGCCGCCCTGAGTCCCCCCAGGGAAAAGGGCGGCCTATAAATAAATTTTCAAATACTCAAAAAAACCGTCGCTTTGCCACATGCAGCAGAAGGAATCAGAAATCTGGGTATATATAAATGTAGGTAATCAACTCGCAGCATTTGTTAGACAAAAAAGCTAATAGCATTTGGCTGAAGAAAGTGGGGGGTTGGGGGGAAGCATAGCTTTCAATCACTTAAACCTCTGGGGAAGACGGGAATGTCACCAGAGTGAAAAGCCCATTTATCCACATCTCGACTGTCTGGATTGGGGCAAATATTGCAGTGTCTCTGGTGCTGAAATTAACAAGCCACTTTGCTTCTGATCTCAACTCCCACTCCAACCCAGGTCTGCACAAACAGAAAAGTTCTCTCTCCGTCACCACTTTTGTTCTTATCTTTTAATTAAATCAGAAAGCAATATGCATGTTACACACAGCCTCCACTGATGTTACCAGTGTGAAAGTTTCCAGGAGGGCAATTCAAAAAAAAAGAAAGAAAGAAAGAAAAAAAGAAGAACCTGGCTAAAATATGCTTTAAAGAAAAAAAAAGATTAGAAGTCAAACCTTTGACTTGAATTCCCTTTGTTTCCTTTCAAGAGCTGGATGTTAACCCAGCAGAAACAATACAATGGTAAGGTTCTTCCCCGATTTTACGAACCGCAACCATATTTTTATCCAAGGTTCTCTGAGCGGCCAACCGTCAATTATTGTTTCCTTCGCCCACATTAAAACCGAAGGAACGTATCTCTTTTAAGTTTCCTCCATGCTTAAATTGGGAATACTGTATGGAAAACAGTACTTATTTTCAACAGAATTCAGTTCACTGGGTTCCAAGGTGAGACAGAATGAGACTACAAACTAGATTGCAGAAAATATGACTTCAGCAAGAGAGTGGTCAACGGCTGGAAGGCTCTACCTGACTCCGTTGTTACATCCTCAAACCCTCACAGCTTCAACCTTCAGCTGTCTACCATGGACCTCACTCAGTGGTGGGTTTCAAAAAATTTTCGAACCTACTCTGTGGGTGTGGCCTCCTTTGTGGGAGTGGCTTGCCAGCCATGTATTTTCTCTCTCTCTCTCTCTTTCTCTCTCTCTCTCTCTCTCTCTCCTTTTGTTTCTCTGTCCCTTTTTCCTTTTTTTCCTCTCTCTCTCACCTTTTCTTTCTTTTTTTCTTTTTTCTTTCTTTCTTCCTTTCTTTTTCTTTCTGTTTCTCTCTGTGTGTGAGTCTCTCCCTCTCTCTCTCTCTCTCTCTCTCTCTCTGTGTGTGTGTGTGTGTGTGTGTGAGTGGTGGGTTTCAAAAATTTTTGGAACCTCTTCTGTAGGTGTGGCCTGCTTTCTGGTGGAACCTCTTCTAACCAGTTCAGTAGATTTGATGAACCAGTTCTACCGAACTGGTGCGAACTGGTAGGAACCCACCTCTGACCTCACCCCATTTCTAAGAGGTCTGTAAGGGGGCGTGCATAAGCGCACCACTGTTTACTGTCCCTGTCTGACTGTCCCCATTTATTCGTACCCATTTCCTGTGTCCATGTCCATGTTTATACTTATATCTGTTTTCTAGTACGTGTTTGACAAATGAAATAAATAAAATCAATAAAAAGAATACACCACTTTTAAAGATACAGTGGGACCTCAGGTGCCAACCGTAATCCATTCCAAGATTTCGGTCAGCACCTAATTTGGTCGTGGCCAGAAGGAAGACTGACTGTGCATGCACACACACTAAAAAAAAATGGCACGGAAGGGAACATCACTGCAGCAGGGGAAATTGCCATGGCTGTGTTTCATTGGCACCCAAGGATGTGTTCGTGACCTAAGTGAAACATTTAGTGGATTTTTTCGTTTGGCACCCGAATTGTTCGTGGTCTGTGCCGTTCAGGACCTGAGGCCCCACTGTAGTCAGTTTCTGTGGTTTTAATTTCTGATTGAAGTGGACCCAAATGGCCAGGCACATCTCTTGATCTCTTTATTTGAAAAGAGCAAGGATTCAGCCAAACAACTGAAAATAGAAAACCTTACATTTGTTAAGAATCTGTGTGTATGGTCATTTTGTTAACACCTATTAATAGATTGTTATTCAGAGATTGTTGCTTTTTGCGTTTGTGGAGAGAAGAGGAGAGAAAAATGTAAATAACCCCTAGTTAACTATAATAATAATAATAAAGATATGTTAGAGAGAGGAAATGTTAGATGTCCTCCTATTTGACTTTTTTTCCCTTAGAATATGTTATAAAGATATAAAGATATGGCAGATTGACTGGAACTGGGGCAAGGGGGGGGGGGAAATGCCAGCAGCTGGCTGTGTTTTTGAATCTTAACTAAATGAAAATGGTGGTATGGTGATAGTAAAATAAATAAATTTTTAACATATACAATTTAAACTGAATGGAATATATGTGATTGTGGATAGAACGCACGAAATGTACTTGTGACCAATGAATACGCTTTCTACAAGATGTAATGAAAGATGATGCTTTTCTTTTTGTGTTTTTTTCTGTAATAAAACTAATAAAAATTTTTATTAAAAAAAGAATCTGTATCTATACTTTTGAACTAGGATGTGAAGTTTCTCTGTGTCATATATGTGTGTCTATATGTTGGTATATGCGTAATGGTTATCCTTTGAGCTGAATGCAACAAAATCTCATTTTTAATGTATGTTGATTGGTATACATTTAAAGTGACAATAAAATTCTATTCTATTCTATTCTACTCTACTCTGCTCTGCTCTGCTCTGCTCTGCTCTGCTCTGCTCTGCCCTGCCCTGCCCTGCCCTGCCCTGTCCTGCCCTGCCCTGCCCTGCTCTGCTCTGCTCTTCCATTCTTCTATTCGGTTCCATTCTGTTCCGTTCCATTTCATTCCATTCTATTAACCTAACCTAATCATAGACCTAATAAAAGGTTCTCCCCCCCTCTTCAAAAAATTTTTTAGGAGAGTGTCTCTGAAATTTGCAATCATCTTCCATCCAGATTTATTTTCCCCAATTTAGCTATATTTAGCGTACGTCAATGAGCCAAGTTCATGGAAATTTTGGTGCCATTTATAACAGGTTCGGCATTCTCAACTCAGCATTCTCTTTACTGCACTGAAAGCAGCTTTCTCTTATTGTTTAGTTAGAGCTGGTGCTGAATTTAGTTAGGTTTCCATGTCAACTAAATACCTATCTATTTGCGATGTGTCTGCATGGGTGTGAGTGGGCGTTCCTTTTGTTTTCGCTTTATTTTTTAAATAAATTATTGAATCAGTTTATTAGCTGCCTCAATCAGCAGAGCGACTTTAGGTGGCCTGCTGAAGGATAAAGATTAAAAAACAGAAATGCAATCGTATGAATAATACTATATGATTACCGTACTGGAAATAGAGCAGCCCACATAAGGGAACAACAATATCCAGGAACTATTCAGGGAAATTGTATGGAGTAATATATTTTTTTCCCAGGACAGCATAGCTACTTCAATCTCAGAGACCTTTCAGCCCAGCTCTATAAGGTCTTGAGATAGTTCAGCGCAGTTCAGGCCCACTCTGACATATTTCGTCTTGGCTTTTATTGCTTCCAGATAGCCTTTCCTGATAGGAGAAATGATGTACAAATTGACTGAATTGAGTTAAATTAAATTGAAAACGGGCCTTTCTGACAGATGAATGGAGCAATATTTGGAATAACTCTTTCGGACTCTCCATTCCTTGCCTGGGTACCAGTTTTCAGGCAGAAGTGAAAGTTAGCTCTTTGCTCTTTCAGTGTTAAAGGTAAAGGTCGTTCCCGACTCTAGGGGGCGGTGCTCATCTCCGTTTCAAAGCCGAAGAGCCAGCGCTGTCTAAAGACATCTCCGTGGCCATGTGGCTGACATGACTGGTTCCACCAGAAATGCGCGCACAACAAAAGTGCGCCTGACTAAACCGTGGTGTCTAAAGCGCGGTGACAAAACCGTGCGACGAATTAGCGACTAATTAGCCCTAAAGCACGCCGACAAAAGCGCGCTGACAGAAGCGCGCTGTAACGTAACCCTCAACCTAATCCTCAACCTAACCCTCAAGCTAACCCTAAACCTAACCCTAAACCTAACTGTAAATCTTACCTTAAATGAAATCGTGCTTCTGTCGGCGCGCTGTTGTCGGCGCGCTGTTGTCGGCGCGCTTTTGAAATCGCGGTTTTAGCGCCGTGGTGTTGTCGGCGCGCTTATGACGTTCACGCTTTTGACGGGTCACGGACATGACTAAATGCCGAAGGCACACAGAACTCTCTTACCTTCCCACCAAAGGTGGTTCCTATTTTTCTACTTGCATTTTTAACATGCTTTCAAACTACTAGGTTGGCAGAAGCTGGGACAAGTCACGGGAGCTCACTCTGTTATGCGGCGCTAGGGATTCGAACTGCCAATTTGCCGACCTTTCTGATCGACAAGCTCAGCGTCTTAGCCACCACTGAGCCACCCATGTTCACAACGCTACACAACCTCAATTGCTGGAGTGTGCAGCCTTGACAATTTTACAAACCATGATTTTTATGGCTGCAGTTTTAAAACTTTTACTGGCAAACTTATATATGAGTTTCCTTCTCCTGTAATATTAGCCGTGGTGTAATCATTGTAACTGAATCAATATTTCCATGATGAATTGGTATTTGATGGGAAGCAATTACGGATCGGGGATAAGAAAAGGAATGTTTATTCCCAGGGTCCCTGGGCTGTTTATTATCACCATGGCAATATTTCGCCGACCGAAATGCTTCTGATAGCTACCTCTACATTGCAAAACTGTTCACCTTGCCAAGGTGGTTATCAGCTAAAATCTGGAAAGTAATTATGAACTGTGGACATGTTAATCTTCAATAATCTTTTGTTTTTAATGTGTTATGCTATTGGGCTGTAGCTGGAGTTCCTCTGTTGTTATGGAGCCATTAAGTATAAAGGGAGGTTTAGCACTAGGCAGAGTGTGAATGGCAACTTGCCATGGCCAACTCACCGTGGAACAACTCACTTCAAGATAAGAGTTACACGCGCACACGCACACACACACACACACACACACACACACAGAGCCGAGGTGGCGCAGTGGTTAAATGCAGCACTGCAGGCTACTTCAGCTGACTGCAGTTCCGCCGTTCGGCTGTTCAAATCCCACCAGGCTCAAGGTTGACTCAGCCTTCCATCCTTCCGAGGTGGGTAAAATGAGGACCCAGATTGTTTTGGGGGGCAATATGCTGACTCTGTAAACCGCTTAGAGAGGGCTGAAAGCCCTATGAAGTGGTATATAAGTCTAACTATTGCTATTGCTATTGCACACACAAACACACACACAAACAAACACATGCAATAGCAATAGCAGTTAGACTTATATACCGCTTCATAGGGCTTTCAGCCCTCTCTAAGCGGTTTACAGAGTCAGCATATTGCCCCCAACAACAATCCGGGTCCTCATTTTACCCACCTCGGAAGGATGGAAGGCTGAGTCAACCCTGAGCCGGTGAGATTTGAACAACTGAACTGCAGAACTGCAGTCAGCTGAAGTGGCCTGCAGTGCTGCACTCTAACCACTACGCCACCTCGGCTCTCACACAGAGAGAGACACACACACTGAAACAGAATCATTAAAGAAAGGATGCCAAAGGAGGGACAAAGTGAAATGTGAATGACAAAAATTAAAATTATTTTAAACATTATTTTAAATAACTAAATTGAATGATTGAATTGTCCTGCAGCAAATTATCCCGTGCTTAGTTGGGCATATCAAGTTGTCTCGCAGCACATCAGCTGTGGATTAGAAGGCTTCAGTGAGTAGACCATGACGAATTGTGAGTGGCTGGCCACGGCAAGCTATCCCATTCCTCTAGGCCAGTGATGGCGAACCTTTTACTTACGGCGTGCCCAAATTGTGCACGTTCAATCTCCCTGCCCAACTGCACATGCATGCACGACACACACACCTCCCGCGCATATGTGTGACCCCTCCCCAGGCTCCAGAGAGTTTTCTGAAGCCTGGGAAGGGCAAATACGGCCTTTCCTGGCCCTCCGGAAATGTGAAATATCAGCTGGTGTGCGCCGGAGCTTACGGCTGGTGTGCCACCAAATATGGCTCAACATGCCACCTGTGGCATGTATGCCATAGATTCACCAGCTAGGCAGAGGAGCAGATGGGGGTCAGGCTGAGGTGGAGAGCAAATTATCCATTTCCAAATTTCCAACCTTAGAGCAATGGCTCTACAAAGAGATTAGGATGCATTGTCTCCTGCAAAGTTGATCCTTATGGAGCTGAGGACAAACCTTTAGAGTACTTAGCCTGGCCCAATGACAATGGAGTCATCCTACCAAATGCCTGCGATAAGAACGTCAATGGGAATGACATTATCTGACCAAGCAAAGCCTATGGGAATAAGCGTCTTCTCTACTCCCAGGGCAGCCCTTGAGATATTAAGTCATTATACCAAACCAAGGAGAGCATCTTTTCCTGTCTCTCTTGCATGTAGATTTTTTTTTCTCTATTGCTCCTTGGGTTCCAATTTTGGCTGCCTTTTCTCACAAATGCAGATGTTTCCGGGAGAAAGTGACACATTTTTAGCGAGCTCCGTCCTGATCAAATTGCTTCTCTTCAATGTACCCTCACATTCCTTCTCCCAATAAAGAACAAAGATTCTGGCTGTATGTCTCAGAGATGACAGTTACACCCAGCTGTTAATTAGATAAGTGACAGATGTTTGCTTCCTTTTTCTCAATCATAAAAGGAACTGCTTGAGCCCCCTTTCCCCCACCGCCTAAAGCCATATTTCACATTCATATTGGCAGGGAATTAGAAAATTTCAGTGCCAACCACATTTTCCCCTCCTCCCTTTTTCTACAACTCACACAATAATGGTATTTTATATCCCAGAAAAGTCATTTATATGGGAGGTGTAATCCCAAATGTGTCAGGATAATGGGACCCCCCTGATTTCTTGCTATTATAGTATACATCCAATGGTGAAGAATCTGACCATTCTTCCCCAGTGGCACATGGAAGCAAAGATCCGCATCACACACAACAGAACCCCAAGGACTGTAGCAAGTAACACTGGGAATACGTGTGTCCTTGGCAATCAGAAAGGTCAGCGGTTCGAATCCCTAGCGCCACGTAACGGAGTGAGCTCCCGTTACTTGTCCCAACCTAGCAGTTCGCTTTCACTCCATCCCATGATCATCCGGTGGAATATACTTGTGGTCAGGTTTGTTGGGAAGTGTCTAACATTTGAGAGAAAAAGAGTAGATCAGGGATGGCTGCTACAGGTTCGTCCAGGTTCGGGACAAACCCATAGCTAACGTTATGGCCAGTTCAGAGAACCTCCAAATCCCACTCCTGGCTGGCCATGCCACTCTTGCCCTTCCCCTCCCCTCCCCTCCCAGGAGTCTCCACACAGCCTGTTTTGCATGGAAGGTAAGTGGAGGGCCTGTGCAGAGGTTTGGGGAGGGGGGAAATGGTCCTCCCAGAAGTTCCAGAAGGATGGAAACAGGTCCATTTCTAGCCTCCGGAGGGCCTCTGGAACCCAGCAAGGAAGTTTTCACCCTCCCAGAGGCTCACGGAAAGCCTCCAGAGCCTGGGAAAGGCAAAGGCACCACCCCACCCGCCGTGGTGCAGGAGGCTGGCTTGGCCACACCCACCATGGCCACGCCCATCCAGCAACCAGGCAGAGAACTGGTTGCTGACATTTTTTAAAGCCCACCCCTGTAGTAGACCTCCCCTCCCTGAAAAACACTTGTTAACTTGAGTAGGTTTAAAAGGAAAAGTTTAAGTGTTGAATTTTTTTTTAAAGGTGTTTGTTACCATGCCAGATTGAGTAGGATTCTATTGTTGGTTGAACCCCTGGAAAACTAAGCAATTAGAATTGCTTTGGAGATAGGCACACAATGACGATTAAGCCTGTTCTCTCCTCTTTGAACTGGCTTAATGAGAATGATCAGTATGGAATTCTTTGAAGGCATCCACAAAGCAGCCTTTGACAAGATGCTCACAAGGAGATCCAAAGTCTGTTTTTTTTTTCCAGTCCAAAACAGCTTCTGGAGTAGTGTGAAACTGCTGAAAATGGCAACATGTGCTTCATGGTTTGAAAGACAGCTAGAAGTGGCCTCCAAGAGAGATACGAATGTAATGCCAGGGGAAATATCCCGAGAACTCAGTCCCCCACCCACAGGGTGGCAGGTTAGACATAATTTTTCATGAAAACTGGAATACCGCCGTGCATTAATTCTGTCCCAGAGGCATTAGTAGCCTCTTTTTAACCTTCCCAGTAGCGGCTCTGCTTTGAAGCGGCTCCAATTTGAGAGAGAAGCAAAACCATTTAAAATTAAAGGTAGTTTTTGGACCAACTTGTAGCACTTTGCGAGGATGTTCCAATGTGCAAATTAGTTAATGGGTACGTCCATTCAGTGAGGAAGCCTCCAACCCCAAATTTCACAAACATCTCTAGCAGCCACATCATGCACTGACCGTAATCCATGGTCTCTTACATGCCAACTGCGTGGCCTTTCCTCTCTCAGATAACATTATCCCTTGTGATTTTAATGGCTTGTACTTAATCCGTTCTGGTCTATAGAAATGAAAGTCTTTAGGTGATTGGTTCTGAATCTACAATATCTGTCCCACTGCTTGAAGTTAAAAGGTAAAGGCTCCCTTTGCACATATTTGCTAGTCATGTCTGTCTCAAGGGGGCGGTGCTCATCTCCGTTTCAAAGCCAAAAAGCCAGTGCTGTCCGAAGACATCTCCATGGTCATGTGGCCGGCATGACTAAATGTCAAAGGCGCATGGAACGCTGTTACCTTCTACTAGCTTGATCCTCCTCTTCTCTGTGGCAGCCCCTCACATATTGAAACACTGCTATCATGTCTTCCCTGGTCATTCTCTTCACGAGACTTGCCATGCCCAGTTCCTGCAACTGTTCATCGTATGTTTTAGCCTCCACTCCCCTAGTCATCCTGATTGCTCTTCTCTATACTCTTTCTAGAGTCTCAACACCTTTTTTAGAGTGTGGTGACCAAATCTGGATGCAGTGTTCTAGGTGTGGCCTTACTAAGGCTTTATAGAATGGCATTAGTACCTCCTTTGATCTTGATTGTATCCCTCTGTTAATGCAGTTTAGGTCAGCATTGTCTGACCTTGGGATGAATTTGCTGGGATGTCCATTCCCGGGAAGATTGGCAACTGTCTTGATTTTTTTTTCCACTTGTGAGAATTGTGTATTAGAGGCACATGAAACATCTCCAGCTGACATACTTTCAGATTTCAAGTTCCCTTCATTAAAGACGCACAGCCAAAGGCCATCGCATTCATTAACATTACAAATATTTACAATACAGTTAAATGAGGGAAACCTTACTTCAACATTAGCCCCGTACCTTCTACTTCTGCCTGATTTAGACAAATCTTTTATGTGGGCAGTGGAAAAAAAAGATTGTACATCCTCATTAGCATTAGATAAAAGAAAACTTGTTTTCTTCATCTGAACAGAGCTGGGAGATAGCCCTTTAATATATTTCTCACATACCGATGAAAACGTGGATAACATAAAAAATAATGTGATAAATCTTCAGTCTGAGTATGACCACAAGTGGAATTTGCTGTGAAGGATGGTTTTCAACCATAAAGCTACAAAAGCTTGCTGAAGTCTATAGAAGGTTATATTAGCTAAATATGTAGTGTGTTTATAATCTAGGTTCTGATGTATTAAGGAAATAACTTAATATAGCAATAGCAGTTAGACTTATATACCGCTTCATAGGGCTTTCAGCCCTCTCTAAGCGGTTTACAGAGTCAGCATATTGCCCCCAACAATCCGGGTCCTCATTTCACCCACCTCGGAAGGATGGAAGGCTGAGTCAACCCTGAGCCGGTGAGATTTGAACAGCCAAACTGCAGAACTGCAGTCAACTGAAGTAGCCTGCAGTGCTGCATTTAACCACTGCGCCACCTCGGCTCATATCACCATAAGGTTCAAAACTTCTCTAATACAGCTCGTCTGCCTGGAATCCACTCTATACATCGGACATTAATGTGATTGAGCGGGTCCAGAGATACTTCACAAGAAGAGTCCTCCACTCCTCTACTCACAATAGAATCCCTTATGCCACCAGGCTCGAAATTTTGGGCTTGGACAATCTGGAACTGTGCCGTCTGCAGTATGATCTAACCACAGTACACACAATTGTCTGCTACAACATCTTACCTGTCAATGACTTCTACAGCTTCAACCTCAACAATACATGGGCAAACAATCAGCTTGGAGTTTCATAGTGATGTGCTTTAAGCCAGGAGTTCACAAGGTTTGCCTAGCTGCCATTATCGGAGAATTAGTCAACTCTCTTAGTCAACATTGACTAAGGCTTCTTAGTCTGAAGGCTTCTTCCTTGTCCCCTAGTTTAGTGTCATTGCATTGCCATATTAAACCCAAGTCAGCCTCCCTTGAATTCTGTTGACCCTTATCTAGCATCAATTTAGCTTTGACTATTAGTTGTTGTGTATAGGTTGCTGTTGTTGTTGGTTGCAAAGTCATGTCCAACCCATCGCAAACCCATGGACAACATTCCTCCAGGACTTCCTGTCCTCTACCATCCTCTGGAGTCCATTTAAGTTCACGCCGACTGCTTCAGTGACTCCATAATAATAAACTTCCATGATTTGAGCTCAACGAATGCTCCTGGTTATCTTCACCTGACATAAGTGAAGGTGTGAATGCTGATACTTTGGTCAACTCTATTGCATGCCCTTTGAGATATGGTTGATTCAGAAAATACAGCTGGTCTAGAATACAGTGGTCCTGATAGTTATGGAAAGTATTCAATGCCACTACTTGAGAACTGCACCGATCACCAACTTGATTCTGGGTGTAACTCAAACTGCTCCTTGTCACCTTGACCAATGATCTCCTCTTGGTCTGAGATCTGGGTGTTTTCAGGACCTCTTTCTCCCAGTGACTTTGGCCTGTCTGGTAAGGTCTGTAATAAACAGTTTCCTCTGAATCCCTACCCTCTGGAGAACATTGCCAGCCATTTCTCTTTCTAATCTCCAGTACTCAGGTCGTTTTGCAAAGCTATATACATATGATGAAAGAAATAAATTTCTCTTTGTTTCATCAAGATTCAATGTCCCCTTCCCCAAACTTTGTGCAATACAGAAAAATTAATGAATACACGTACCCCAATGTGGTCTAGACTGACAATGATCTGCATGCCTTCAATTTCATCCCTGCTTTAGCTCCAATCCACAGATTCGTGATGGTTTAAAACAACAAAAACCTCAAAAACTTATTGACCTGAATGGCACAATCAATTTATGTACTGAGAGTAGTAAGCCTACCAGAAAGAAGATAATGAATTTTGCCACCATTGCTACTATCTTAAAAAGCCAGATATTCCAATCTCAAAAGCCTAAGCAGTGTAAGATTAATGTTAATACTTTTCATACACCCACACACATATACACATATACACACACACACACACATACATTTGAAGTCTACTTTGGATTCTTGCTTATCCTTCTCTGGGAATAGATTCCTCTATTATCCTTTCTTGGCCTTTGCACAGAATTCTAAAAGCCAGCAGCTCCTGAAAAATTATTTCAAAATACAGATTTTTAGACAGAGGCTTTTGGTTTCTAAATTCCTCAACATTCATTTCCTTCCTTTCCCCATATTTTCAGCCTCCCAGGGCACTGATGCCATGCGGGGCATCTATTCCTTGACTTCAAAGCGTATTCTTTCAGCTATCTTCACTATTTGCTGAAGGTACAAAAGGGAAAAGCTAGCTCTGTTTGCTTCAACTTATATTCTAATAGTGAATTTCAATTTGAGATATTTTTATGAGTAAGATTTAACCCTAGTTTCTCTGTTTTTTAAGAGAAACCTATGTAAAAACTGTTCGATTGAGCTTTCCTTTCTTCTTCTCTTTCTCTCCAATAACCCAAACTAATTTAACATATTGTTAGGAGTAGTTATACTAGAGACACATCCCTTCAAATTCTATGGCTTGCAGCTAGTTTGATTAAAAATACAGAATGTTGGCAGAATCAGTAAATGAAAACCCATGGAAAACCTGTTTACCAAGAAAAGAATTGATCTTCTCTCTTACCTTTGATAGTACATAAACTTAAGATGCTTCTAAAGAATGGAGAGTAGCAAAAGTTGGCTTGAAACTCAACATTATGAACCAAGATCATGGCATCCACCCTTCTCAGTTCCTGGCAAATAGATGGGGAAGAAATGGAGGTAGTGACAGATTTTATTTTCCTGGGCTCCAAGATCACCCCATCTAACTATTTCTCTCTCTCTCTCTCTCTCCCTCCCTCTCTCTCTCTCTCTCTCTCTCTCTCTCACACACACACACACACAGACACACAGACACACAGACACACAGACACACACACACATCTCAGTTTTGTGGCAACATGAAGCCTCCAAGATGGCCTCAGCCAGGTTCACTTCAGAGTTGACATTGCACTGCTAACTAGGGCATACAAAACCTTTGCCAGACCAATTCTCGAATACAGCTCATCTGCCTGGAATCCACACTGTATAAAGACATTAATACAATTGAGCGAGTCCAGAGATATTTCATGAGAAGAGTCCTCCACTCCTCTGTTCATTATATAATCCCTAAGGCCACTAGGCTTGAAATTTTGGACCTGGGCAATCTAGAACTACGCTGCCTACGGTCTGACCCAAGTTTAGTACAAAAAATTGTCTGCTACAATGTTTTACCTGTCAACGACTACTTCTGCTTCAACCGTAATAATACACAGGCAAACAATAGATACAAACTCAAAGTAAACCGCTGGAAACTTGATTGCAGAAAATACGATTTCAGCAACAGAGTGGTCAATGCCTGGAATGCTCTAACTGACTCTGTGGTTTCTTCCCCAAACCCCCAAACTTTAACCTTAAACTGTCTACCGTGGACCTCACCCCATTCCTAAGAGGTCCATAAAGGGGGCGTGCACAAGCGCACCGTGCCCACCGTCCCTGTTCTACTATTCCCATCTATTTGTACTCATTTCTTATGTACATACGTATACTTGCTTATACTTATATGTTGATATGTTATATTCATACTTATACTTGTTTTCTCATACATGCTTGACAAACTAAAATAAACGAAAGAAAGAATTTTATTTTCTCAGAGAGAGCTATAAAAGTGACTTTCTTTGTGAGTGTTATAAAAAAACTAAGCTTGATGAGGGACAGAAGAATGGCTGTATCAGTTTTCTCTCCATGTTTCCAGGAATAATGCAGAGCTGGGAAAGAGTGATTATTTATAAGCCAATACCCGCTAAAAATACTGTTCCAGAGAGAGAGGAGTTATCCTCCAATTATCTTATATATCAACTAACTCACAGTGGAAGTGCTGTCTCAACATTGTAAGAATGCAACTTGCTGGAGAAACCCTAGGATGGAGAAAAATGCTACCGAAATTTTATGGGAGGAGAAATCCCATTGAACACTACATTATTTACATCTGTTTACTATTTTCTTCTTTAGTATCCTATGATTATCACTAAGTGTTGTATCTTATGATTTATGATGAATGTATTTTTATGATGACTATGATCATGTTTTATCACTGATAGCTTTTATGTACACTGGGAGCTTATGGACCGAAGACAAATGCCTTGTGTGTCCAGTCGCACTTGGCCAATAAAGAATTCTATTCTATTCTATTCTATTCCATTCTATTCTATTCTATGTCATTCCATTCCATTCCAAATCCTAGTCTATTTTCTATTCTATTCCATTCCATTCAATTCCAAATCCTATTCTCTATTCTGTTCTGTTCTGTTCTATTCTATTCTATTCTATTCTGTTCCATTCCATTCCAAATCCTATTCTATTCTATTCCATTCCAAATCCTATTCTATATTCTATTCTATATTCTATCTATTCTATTCTAAGCCATGCCATTCCATTCCATTCCAAATCCTATTCTATTCTATTCCTTTTCTATTATTTTTATTTGATGCTATTCCATTCCATTCCAAATCCTATTCTCTGTTCTATTCTATTCTATTCTATTCTATCCTATTCCTATTCCTATTCCTATTCCTATTCCTATTCCTATTCCTATTCCTATTCCTATTCCTATTCCTATTCCTATTCCTATTCCTATTCCTATTCCTATTCCTATTCCTATTCCTATTCCTATTCCTATTCTATTCTTCCATTCCATTCCATTCCAAATCCTATTCTTTATTCTATATTATATTCTATTATTTTTCTATTCTATTTCCTTTTCTATTCTATTCTATTCTATTCTATTCTATTCTAGTCTAGTCTAGTCTAGTCTAGTCTAGTCTAGTCTAGTCTAGCCTATTCTGCATTTTGTCCTATCCTATCCTTTCCTCTCCTACCCTACGTGGTGTAGATATGCATAGAATTGTATTGCAACATTGTCAAAACAACATTTATAAAAGGGAGAACCACAGAAATACATGTTTAAATGCAAAGCAGATGCATTTCAGAAACGCCCCTATACTGTATGTGCTCCGGTACATTCAGCTACAACAGATGGAAACATTTATTTATCATTCTCTTAACTTGATCCAGCTCATTCAAAATGTATAAATCTGGCATTGAAAGGTACCAGTCCCAGCCCAGAATTCAGCCTGTCTTGGGAAAAAAAAATCTGGTGTAATGTGGGATTTCTTTATGACAGCCATATCCCTATAGCATGTAAGAAAGTAATAATAATAACATGTTCTTCCTGGTTTTGAAATTAACTACGAGACCTGAAATAATGGAAAAAGGGGCAAAACAGTTTCATATAATGAGCATACACTATTTTAAAATGTGGCTTAATTTGTAAACTTTTTGATTTAGGTTATCAATGTTTTTAAGCCTTCCAAAACAAATAAAATCTGCTGGTATTTGCAATAGAAATTTGCAATACAGATGATCTAACCCTCATTCTTTTGTTTTCTCCACCAGTCCAATGGCTTGCAATAAGTAAGAAAATGTTATTTTCTCTTTTCACTTCCATCTCTACCTGTGAAAAAAACAGAAAAGATATCCAGGAAGTGCTGGTTCAGGCCATCACAAATCGCCTATTCTGCAAGGACTCAATAGGTAGACCAGTGGTCAGCAACCTTAAACACTCAAAGAGCCAGAAAGGTCCTAAATGGAAGCCCCTCACTCAATTCGGGAGCCAAGTTGGGTTCCTCCTCCATACAGTCTCCTCCTAATGCAGCATCCTTTTTCCCTTGCTGACCAGAAGTCCGGTTTCCCCACCATGCCTATTTTATCTCTTCCAAGAATTAATTTTAGAACCACATCCCAACCGCCACCAATTAATTTTAAAGGACTAGGGGTGACATGATAGCAGTGTTCCAACATCTCAGGGGCTGCCACAAAGAAGAGTGAGTCAAGCCAGTGGAGGATTGCCAATTTTTTTACTACCAATTCAGGAGTGTGCGCGATGCTTCTGTGCATGCGCAGAAGCATCCCGGCAGGTGGGCGGAGCCTCCCGCTGCCGCTACTACTGGTTCACCTGATTGTGCTAGTCGTTCCCGACTCCAGGGGGCGGTGCTTATTTCCGTTTCAAAGCCGAAGAGCCAGCGCTGTCTGAAGACATCTCTGTGGTCATGTGGCTGGCACGACTCAATGCCGAAGGCGCACGGAACGCTGTTACCTTCCCACCAAAGGTGGTCCCTATTTTTCTACTTGCATTTTTACGTGCTTTCGAACTGCTGGGTTGGCAGAAGCTGGGACAAGTAACGGGAGCTCGCTCCGTTACATGGCACTAGGGATTCGAATCACTGAACTGCCGACCTTTCTAATTGACAAGCTCAGTGTCTTAGCCACTGAGCCACCCCGTCCCTTACTTAAAACATAGGGTCCCATGAATTCAAATAGGCCAAGAGTCTAGCGCTGTGTAATGAAGATAGATTTCCGGCAATAGACCCAGTTCTCACTTTGCAATCAGACAATGCCAATCGCAGGGGTTTTATTGCGCGTTTCCCTTTTTTTTATTGGACATCGGAGAGCGGAGTGAGGCAGCTCTCTCTTACCTTGAGCAATCCTATTGATGCTCCAATCTCAAAGGCGGCTGAATGAGTTGTTGCGATGCAGGCCGCCTGCCATCTTCCGCGAGTCCAATTACAACCCCTTCCCTTCCACCCTTCCACTATCACCCACCACGTCTCCCTTTCACCTGGTGCTCGGCTGCTTTGAAGTGCTAAGTAGAATCATACTTTGCCAAGGGGTAATTTGTAGCGATCTATGAAAATAATAAATAATCCAATCTTTTATGCCACTATGCACAGTAGGCGCTGTTTTCTTGTTTACCACAATAAACAGCTGTCAAGCAGCCATATTTTACAGTGTTTCACGATTTCAATTATATTTTTATTAGACGCTATCCTATTTTGTTAGACAGGCTATAAATCACCGAAGAAGGGTGGGGTGGCGAATTAAAGCAATGCTTTTTCCCCCCCTTCCAAAATCACCATCAGATATTTGATTACAAGGCAACAATGAAAGTTGACATTTACAACGTCAGCAAATGAGAAGTTTGGGTGGAAACATGCCCCTCCTCTAAGATATAAGTGTCAGGATTCCAAATAGCATCCAAAAGTAAATCAGAGTCCAAGGCAAATTATTGCTCAAAGTTCCAATTTATTAAGAGAGCCATGTTGGCACATCTGTGGAAACCCGAATCTGAAACCTTCCTGGTTTTCCCCACCCGGTTCCCCACAAGTTCAAGATCTTGTCCCCACACCCACAAGTCCATCCCATGGTCCAATCTTCCACTGCCATGCTGGCAGTTCCACCCATCCAGTTCTGGTCAGGGGCAGAGGTGCAAAGGATGACCTTGGCTTTCTAGAAAGAACGTTGTTATGGCTGCATATCATCTAACTCCATACAATCCCCCCTCCCATTTTCCCACAATAGAAAATGCATAGCTGAATAATAGAAAGTGTGGCAGGCCAAAGATCCAAAGAAATGATGGCTGCAGACCTGACAATAAGCCGATTAAAGTTGAATAGGTTTCTATTGCTTTTATGCATCGGAGGTAGGGTGGATGATTTTAATATTGATTGGCCTGGTTCAAAGTTCAGGCTTTGATACAGGTACTGCTTACAACGGTTCATGTAGGGAGCATTCAAAGTAAACAACAGCATTGGGGAAAAAGGGACTTACGACTTACAAGTTTCACACTTATGACCGTTGCAGCAAGCCCATGGTTGCCTGATCAAAATTCAAACACTTGGCAACTGACTCATATTGATGACCGTTTCAGAATGCCTTGGTAAGGCCACACTTGGAATACTGCATCCGGTTTTGGTTGCCACAATGTAAAAAAGATATGGAAACTATAGAAAGAGTGCAGAGAAGAGCAACAAGGATGATTAGGGGACTGGAGGCTAAAACATATGGAGAACGGTTGCAGGAACTGGGTATGTCTAGTTCAACGAAAAGAGTGTAAACTAGCGCTATCATGTCACTATATTCTCTATCTAACTATATGCTTCTTCTTCATCATTGTCTGTCTGTCTGTCTGTCTGTCTGTCTGTCTATCTATCTATCTATCTATCTATCTATCTATCTATCTATCTATCTATCTATCTATCGAAATAAAGAGTACAGATCAGAACCACAAAGATTATTAGGGAACTGGAGACTAAAACACAGTTGCTGGAATTGGGTATGTCTAGTTTGATGAAAAGGAGGACTAGGAGTGACATGATAGCAGTGTTCCAATATCTCAGGGGCTGCCATAAAGGAGTCAAGCTATTCTCCAAAGCACCTGAGGTCAGGACAAAATGCAATGGATGGAAACTAATCACGGAGAGAAGCAGCCTAGAACTAAGGAGAAATTTCCTGACAGTTAGAACAATTAATCAGTAGAACGACTTGCCTCCAGAAGCTGTGAATGCTTCAACACTGGAGGTTTTTAAGAAGAGATCGGATAACCATTTTTGCCTGAAGTGGTATAGGGTTTCCTGTCTAAAAGGGGGGTTGGACTAGAAGACCTCCAAGGTCCCTTCCAACTCTGTTATTCCATTCTATTCTATCTATCGCAGGGTCATTTGATTCCCTTTTCCAAACTTCTGACAAGCAAAGTCAATGTGGAAGCCAGAGTCACTTAACAGCTGTATTATTAACTTAACAACTGCAGTGATTCACTTAACAACTGAGGCAAGAAAGGTTGTAAAAATGGGACAAAATTCACTTAACAGATGTCTCACTTAGCAAGATACATTTTGGGCTTGTAAGTTGGTTTTAAGTTGAGGACTACCTGTTTTCCCCTTTTGGGTAGCTTGATACAATTATGGCTTTTAGAGCCACTGAGAGTGATATATGACCACAACAACATTCACAACTGGACTTTAAAAGTCCGGAAAAGGGTTTGGGGATCTGGCATTGATTTTATTTGAGCTCTTTCTTAAGGGAAGCACATAAACTTGATTGAGCTGACTCAGAGTCCAGTCAAGGGAGTTAGCCCCATTCTCTACGAAGAGAGCATTAAAGAAAAGCTATGAAATCTTCAGCTGTATTTCTGTTCTTCTTGGACAGATCATTGTAAAATTGTTAGATAAACATAACACAGAAAACATACAAGCAGAGATGGTCAACTTGGAGACCTTCCAATCTTGCTGAACATTGATAACCAGAAGGCTCTGGTGGATGCTTTGTGTCAGATGCAGAGATAGAGCCAGGACCGTCCAACATTTCCCAGCCATTGGAGAGGCAGCTGCCTTCAGAGGCTGATCTGAGTGAAGAGGAAGAACAGCTGGGGCCTGTTCCAGATGGACGTATGCACAGAGCAGTCAGGAGAGGTGAACAATGGAGGACAAGGAGTTGACTTGGGAAGCAAAGCACATGTGGACACTGAATGGCCCCTCCCTGGATGGGGAATAAATAGAAGGAAAGGGGAGTGATTGTCATAGGAGACAACAGTTCGTATTTCTGAAGATTATGCTCCTTGTGTTTCATGCTACAAAGATTGCTTGCCAGAACTTAATTTGCAGCTTTGTGGCTGGCAGCTCACGATCGCAAGGAATTGACAAGGTCTGTTACTGCAGTTAACTCTTTGAAGGACTATTGCCTGGACTTTTTGGTGTGTGAATGCCATTAATTGACAGGAGATAAATAAAGAGGGGTTTGGGGGACAAGGAATCTGTTTCTTGTTTCTTCTAAGGCTTGGTCAGAACACCATTATTTCTTCAGAACCAAACTCCAATTCCCAATAAAAAAGTTTTTATAATTCCACTGTCATCATCATCTAATCCCTCTCTTCCATAATTCAACTCAGAGAAATATATTTAAAGCTGTAGTACAGGAAAATAATTTAGTTCAAATAAAAAAAGAGATAGCTGCTTAGGACCATCTCTTTGTTACTCTCTGTTGTTTTTAAGGTAGTAAACATGATTTAGGATAATAGCCACACTAAACTTGATTCTTCACTCAAACCATAGAATTAGTCTCTATTTGAAGCCAGAAGTCAAAATGAAGAAGAAGAATGGAATATAATTTATAGGTTGATTTGCACTTAAAAACAAAATCCTGATCGTTCTGTCAATTCCCGCTTCCAGAATTTTACAAGCTGTGTAAATTAAGTGCCGTAGAAGCCACAGCTCCCCATACGCCTTTGACAAGGGAATCTGAGTTGATGGACATCAATACGCCACTGGGAAGCAAAACCATTAATTGAAGCTCTGGTGACTAATCCATTTTCTTGTCCAGCTTCATAGATCCCGACTTAACGGCTGTCCCACCAACCAGAAGCTCGTTCATGTAGATATGGTATGAGTTCCCATTATGGCTCAAGTAATTGATTATTATTATTTTTTCCCCTGACTGGCTGAGTGCAGGGTAGCCTTGGGATTATAACCAACACAATGTGCGCCTCAGTGAATTTCCTCAAAACAATTGCCTGAGCCATAAAAAACACAGACTGGCAGAAAACTGCACGAATGCCACCCAGCCTTAGAGGAAAGCAAAACAGTCAGGCTTGTGGGGAAATGCACAAGGGACACTTCATTAGATACATGGATGATGTCTCTGTCTGTGTGTGTGTGCCTGTGTGTGCATGTATTCAATTTATATAGCTATCTTTCTCACGTTTGCCTCTCTGCCTATTCCTCCATCCCCCCTTCCTCCCCCCTCTCTCACACACACCACAGACTAACAGAGCTGGAAGGGACTTTGGAGGTCTTCTAGTCCAACCCCCTGCTTATGGAGGAAACCCTATAGCATTTCAGACAAATGGCTATCCAACATCTTCTTAAAGACTTCCAGTGTTGGAGCATTCACAACCTCTGGAAGCAAGTTGTTCCATTGATTAATTGCTCTAACTGTCAGGAAATTTCTCCATAGTTCTAGGTTGCTTCTCTCCTTGATTAGATTCCATCTTTTGGTTCTTGTCCTGCCTTCAGGTACTTTGAAGAGTAGGTTGATGCCCTCTTTTTTATGGCAGCCCCTGAGATATTGGAACACTGCTATCATGTCACCCCTAGTCCTCCTTTTCATCAAACTAGACATATCCAATTCCAGAAACTGTGTTTTAGTCTCCAGTCCCCTAATAATCTTTGTTGTTCTGATCTGTACTCTTTATTTCGAAAGATAGATAGATAGATAGATAGATAGATAGATAGATAGATAGATAGATAGACAGACAGACAGACAGACAGACAATGATGATAAAAAAGAATATAGATAGAGCGAGAATATAGATAGGTATAGGTATAGGTATAGGTATATAGATATAGATATAGATATAGATATAGATATAGATATAGATATAGATATAGATATAGATATAGATATAGATATAGATATAGATATAGATATAGATGATATAGATATAGATATAGATGATATAGATATAGATATAGATATAGATATAGATATAGATATAGATATAGATATAGATATAGATATAGATATAGATATAGATATAGATATAGATATAGATATAGATATAGATATAGATCTATGTAACAAAAAGGCAACAGTAAAAAATATTGGGTTTCTGTCTGGATGGTCTCTTGTGACGAGCCGAAGGACAGAGAATGGAAGTGTGATCTTCCTCCCATATTTGGGCATACCAGGGGTTGTGACTTTAAATATATATATATATATATATATATATATATATATATATATATATATGTGTGTGTGTGTGTGTGTGTGTGTGTGTGTGTGTGTGTGTGTGTGTGTATGTATGTATATGTATATGTATATGTATATGTATATGTATATGTATATGATAGATAGATAGATAGATAGACAGACAGACAGACAATGATGATGATGAAGAAGAAGAATATAGATAGATAGAATATATATATGTTCTGACCCCCCTCTTCGCTAATGCACACACGACAGTCAGACAAGGCTTGTAAAAGAATGTCTTTATCAGTCCTGGCTCAAGCTGGCTGCGAACTCAAAATAAACATAGATAAAGTCTCTGGCAAAAAGGTTACAGAGCAAATGCAAAAACAAAACTCTTACAGCAAACCAGGTTTCCAGAAAGCAAATCACTTATCCAAGTGTCTCTTTGAATCATAAACTCTAACTCGAACAGGGACGGAACTGAACTCTCGAACAAACAAACAACGTTGACTTCTGCCACGACGGCGTGGCACCATCCCTCTTTTATCTGCAGAAGATGACCCTAATGAGCAACAACTGCTCATTATTCCTGCATCTCGACGCAACTCATCCTGACGCAACTCACAGCAAGCTTCTGCTGAGTCACAACATATATATATATATATATATATATATATATATATATATATATATATATATATATATAGATGATAGATGATAGATGATAGATGATAGATGATAGATGATAGATGATAGATGATAGATGATAGATGATAGATAGATAGATAGATAGATAGATAGATAGATAGATAGATAGATATGAAGAGAAGAATATGAAAAGGATATCTGTGTGTGTGTGTGTGTGCATGTGTGCGTGCAACGATAGACACAGGCATAATTATAGGCATAAGGATAGAATCTGGGTTACTAGTGGCAATGCTATGCTTCTGCCAGAAAATGCTAGAGGCTTTCAGGGATATATATCTCTGAGCAGTAGATTTATTGGAAGAAAAACTCGTGGAACCATTTCAAAAGCATCTGAGTGGCTGCTCGGTATGAAATGCAAGCCCAATTTACCGTGAAGTTAAAGTTGAGATTCTGTTGTCTTTTCTTCCAGGCTGTAGGTTGCACGGAGCTCGAAACCTCTCTTGCTTCGGATTCTAATTGTCCCTTGCATAAGTAACAGACTAGAACTTGTCAGAAGAAGCTCTGATAATTTGAAACAAATACACTCAATGAAAAAGGGAGGACATTGCATCAATCACTGTGGACTTACTGAGCATGAATTGCAGGCATGATGAACAGACATTGATAGCTGGCAAAGTGAATTCAGTGTGTGAGTGCCCATGCATGATCTGAAGGCACCACAGCCAGCTACAGATAGTCCTCAGTTTACAACATTTGCTTCAAATTATAACAGCACTGGAAAAAAGGGACTTATGGCCACTTACAACTGTTGCAGCATCGTCATAGTCACGTGATCAAAATTCAAAGGCTTGGCAACTGGCATGTATTCATGACAGCATTACTGTCCTGTGGCCTTGGGATAGCAATAGCAATAGTACTTACACTTATATACTGCTTTACAGTGATTCACAGCCCTCTCTAAGTGGTTTACAGAGTCAGCCTATTTCCCCCAACAATCTGGGTCCTCATTTTACCCACCTCGGAAGGATGGAAGGCTGAGTCAACCTTGAGCCTGGTGAGGTTTGAACTGCTGGCAGTGGGCAGAATCAGCCTGCAATACTGCATTCTAACCACTGCACCAGAGCTCTTGAGATAGATACATAGATAGATTGATAGACTGATAGACTGATAGACTGATAGATTGATAGATTGATAGATTGATAGATTGATAGATTGATAGATTGATAGACAGACAGACAGACAGACAGATAGAATATAAAGAGCTAGAGAGACAGACAGTGATAAATATTGTAGATCGACAGAAAATAGATAGCAATAGGAATAGCAGTTAGACTTATATACCGCTTCATAGGGCTTTCAGCCCTCTCTAAGCGGTTTACAGAGTCAACATATTGCCCCCAACAACAATCCGGGTCCTCATTTTACCCACCTCGGAAGGATGGAAGGCTGAGTCAACCCTGAGCCGGTGAGATTTGAACAGCCGAACTGCTGAACTGCAGTCAGCTGAAGTAGCCTGCAGTGCTGCATTTAACCACTGCGCCACCTCGGCTCTATACATATGCATATGCATATGCATATGCATATGCATATGCATATGCATATACATATACATATACATATACATATACATATACATATACATATACATATACATATACATATACATATACTTATACATATACATATACTTATACATATACATATACATGATGGATGACAGTTAGCAATAGCACTTAGACTTATATACCACTTCACCGTGTTTTACAGCCCTCTCTAAGTGGTTTACAGAGTCAGCCTCTTGCCCCCAACAATCTGGGTCCTCATTTTACCCACCTCGGAAGGATGGAAGGTTGAGTCTACCTTGAGCCTGGTGAGATTTGAACTGCCAAATTGCAGGCAGCCATCAGAAGAAGCCTACAATCCTGGACTCTAACCACTGCACCACCACTGCTTGTGACCTTCTGACAAGCAAGGTCAATGGGGAAGCCCGTGTCACTAACTTAACTGATTCACTTAACAACGGTGGCAAGAAAGGGGTGCAAAAGGGAGCAAAATTCACCGAACAACGGTCTCGCATAGCAACGTAAAGTTTGGCCTCCAGTTGTGGTTGTAAGTTGAGTCCTACCTACATCTTGTTGAAATGATTTCCAGACTCAGTGGCTGAAAGTGATGTCAGCTAACAGAACTGTCTTGAATGCCAGCGTGGGAATTAATTAATGCAACAGCTCACAAAGGCATGATGTATTTGAGAGACAAGTTCTATTTTAACTTTACAAAATTGCCTTTTAAAAAAAGAGAGAGAGGGGAAGAATCCCCAGCTATTAATCATGTCTGGATGATGTTCACATATTTTACATTTTGGTTTGGAGAGACCAAGGCTTACCAATAATAATAATAATAATCACAGGAGCAACGCAATAGCCTCTTCATCAGGGATTGAGGCAAGCAAACCTCTTGCCTTCTTCTTTTTTCCCCACTGAGAAAACCTTGAAATTTCTAAAAGTGGAGCAGCTGCAGACTTTATCAATTATTCCGTACTGTTACAGAAGCATGGAGCCATTCTTGGATGCTTTGCTTTAGACACTGAGCAGGTTGATTTTAGAGATAGCAATAGCAGTTAGCAGTTAGACTTATATACCACTTCATAGGGCTTTCAGCCCTCTCTAAGCGGTTTACAGAGTCAGCATATTGCCCCCAACAACAATCCGGGTCCTCATTTTACCCACCTCGGAAGGATGGAAGGCTGAGTCAACCCTGAGCCGGTGAGATTTGAACAGCCGAACTGTAGAACTGCAGTCAGCTGAAGTAGCCTGCAGTGCTGCATTTAACCACTGTGCCACCTCGGCTCGGAGATCTCAACCAAGAGACCAAGGCGGAAAAAATGGGTTGGGGAAAATGTGTAGACCAGAACCCTAAAAGCTTTTGGTTGTCTATTTCTGCCTAGAGGGGAATTTAAAGAAGTAATTAGCATGGAACTGGGGGTGGCGGGATGGGGGTTGCAAGAGGAATCAAAATTATATCAGCATACAATTTTACAAAGTATACAACCTAATACTACACATCCTGACCACAGCAAGAATGGTGTATGGGCAACAGTGAAGAGTGAAAACACCCCTTCAGAGGAGGAGAAAATAAGGAAGGTACCACTCTGTGCAGAAATGGATAGACTAACGTTAAAAATGTTTCAAAGTTTCAAAAGTTTCAAAGTTTAATAGCATTTGTATGCCGCCCAATCCCGTGGGACTCCGGGCGGCTAATACCCGGAGGTTAAGGCAAAGGAGAGACAGAATATTATGGCACGTGGAACAGAGTCTATCAATGGTTAGAAGCACGGGGTTGAAGTCAGAATACGAAAAAAATAGGTTAGGTGGACCTGGAATGAGATACTATAGATGCATCATTGTATTAGAAAGAATATGATAGTCAAAAATAATTATACAACACTAGCACCGTTTAAGTAGTATATATGTTATTTGTTTTCACTTTGGTTTTTATGGTAAGTGAAATGCCAGGACAATCACACTGTATTCAATATATTTATATGTAAATAATAAAAATATATTTTTAAAAAATTATACTCTGTTTTCCCAAAAAATAAGACCTCCCCAGATAATAAGCCCAATCGGGCTTTTGAGCACATGTGCTAAAATAAACCCTCCCCCAAAAAATAAGCCCTTCCCAAAAATATTGCAACACAGCAGGAAGCATGAGATGAACCCACTCACCCCCTCCGGCACCTCATTAATAATAAGACCTCTCCAAAAATAAGACCAAGTGCTTATTTTGGGGGTCTTATTTTTGGGGAAACACGGTATCAGTAATTGTTGGGAAAGGTCCCCATCAGAATCTTAGGGGAAAGTTTTATTATTAAGAGTCAGCTGAGGGTATTTCATCCTGGATGGATCAGAAATAATAATTGTGGTGATTTGTGAGAGATGAAAAACTGTTACAGACTTTTTATGAGTTAATTATAATAATAGACTGTTAGAAGAAGGCTTTGAAGTTTAACTTTGCTGTTGGTTTATCTTTTAACTCTCGCCTGTCTGTCTGTCTATCACAATTTCTATCTATCTATCTATCTATCTATCTATCTATCTATCTATCTATCTATCTATCTATCTATCTATCTATCATCTATCTAGCCATCCATCCATCCATCCATCCATCCATCTATCTGATATTAAAAGGTGACTGTTAAGTACTATGTATAAATGCATGCACATACATACACACAGACAAACACACATGATTTGACCTGTATAACAGGTCAAATCAATTGTAAATAGACATGGAAGTTTATAATTTTTGGACCTGACTCGCAAAGGGGGAAAGTTATTATTGTTGCAATATATTCATCAATATTTAAGTGAGGAGGTTATAATATGTGTCTTTGTGGGGTTTTTTGCCTTTTAGTTCAGGTTTCCCCCACAATAATTTTGTCTAATTCTGTTTTTATTTCCCTTTGGGGGGAGGGGATTTATATTTTAACCTTCTGAATAAAACAAAATGTATTTAAATTTGTATCAGTAAGAATTACCCTTAAGAACATAGGTAGTTCTAACTTGGTTAATTATTTATTTGCTATTTAATACTACAATCAAGTTACACACTGCTCCCTTATGGAACAGTATTACTTATTGGTATGTGTTAATTAGAAGCTAAAACCAGGAATCTGCTAATATAATGCCTCTGGCAATGCACCGCCATGCAGATATAAT